>NW_022995758.1:1105049-1134266 GCF_900245975.1 Drosophila guanche | reverse complement strand
GGGGGGGTGGTAGGGGGTAGGTTTTGCTGTTGTCCAAAGCGGAAGAAAGGAAAATTATAATGCTGTTAAAAAGTATAACATTTTGCATTCATTTGGCTGCCTGCAAGGCGTGTGATGGTGGGTGGCACGCCCCCACGCCCACACGCCCACACACCCCGAGGCGTGGGAGTAGGGTGGCAAAAAGTTGTTTAATGCAATGATTAATTATGCAACTTTTTAATCGAATTGTTTCATTCCGCCTGCGGACTTCTCTCTGAAAAATTACGCTCCTCCTACTTGTTGCCCCCTATTCTGCATATGTGTAGGCGTGGCAGTGCGGAAGATAAATGCATAAAATTAATTGAAAACTGAAGGAGAAATCAGTGAGCATCGGGAGCCAAACAGAGTTCCAGAAACTATGGAAAACAAACCACATTCATATATGTGTACATACATTTCTAGGAGAATATATGAGCGTGAGATGAAGGAGTTCGAAAACATTGGATTGTTGGATGACACGGATTGACTTTGATTGCATGAGCATCAACACGCGGTGAGAGTCTGAAGAGAATATTAAGTTATGAAGTATGAAGAATGCCAATAATTGTATATTAAATGTACTCTGGCATAACGTTCGCTCTTTGAAAAAATTCGGGAAAAGAGATGGCAGAAGGTAGCTTGCAGGGAAACTTATTCTGAATAAATCTCTGAAAATTGAGCATACACATTAATTAATCTGAAATAATTATCGTTCATTGTCGATGATTGGCGTTTTATTTGGTGGCAAATGAATGTTGCTCGAAATCGAAGTACAACATGATAAGCGCCTTTTTTTTGGGCTCTTTCTGTCATGGTAATTATCAATGCATATTTGTGAAATTTATCATGGCCAGCATTCTTATCGCTCGCTGTTATCGCGATCGCCTCTGGCATACTTTCGACTGTGTGCATGTGCATGTAGATAGCGCACCTTTGTTTTTTGCGATTTTGTTTGTAATTTTTTCACCTGTTTGATTTTGATTTTATTTTGTTTGCTTTTGTTGAGAGGCCTCTTTTTTTTCTAGAGTTCTTCCTCTCCCCGCCACGCTGCGCGAAGCCACGCCACGACTTTTTCTATGCCCACTCTCGCTGTTACGTGTCGAAAGTACGAAAATTAGTTAAACATTAAACGAATTTTGTGGAGAGCGAACTGTAAGCAAGATACTGAGTCAGATACCTGCCCATACACGAATACACAGAGACACACAGATACAGATGCAGCCGAAAGCAGAGTGCGTTTTAAGCCGGCTTACACCTCTCGCAGTTCCCCCAACTCCCTCCTCGCTTACGCTCTCACATGCCGACGGATGGCAGCTCAACTCTTTTCGCTCTTCCCCCCGCCACTTGCTCTTTCACACACCTGCTCTGCTGTGCTCTCTCCACTGCTGCAGCTGCTCTCTCTCTCTCTCTCTCTCAGCACACTCGCTCCCGAGTACTGTCTAAACGAAGCAGACGCTGCTTTGCACCGAAAATTAATATCATTTGAATATGCACGAGCCTCTGTAAGTGCGTCTTTGAGTGCGTAAAAGAGCAATGAATCGCTTAAATATACCCAAAGCTATGGTCAAGATACACAAAAATGATTCTTTAAATCTTTTGGACCAGGGGGTAAACGGACAAGTGTGTTTGGGTTCTCTGGCTGCTTGGTGCTTACCCGCAGAACAATGTGAATGTGGTGCCTCGTTTGGACAGTGCTTAAAGCTGAAGCTCTGCCCGTCGCTTTGTCGCTTCCGTCGCGACGGTGCTCTGCTGCTGTCTACCGGCCTGTCGCTTTGCTGCCGTGTGTGGCGCTCGTTTGTTATGATTTCGCAGTCGCGTTTTTAGTTGTTCGGCGATCGGCCGCAGAAAATATATTCTTGTTGTTTTTTTTGTTCGTCCCCCTCCCAGCTCCAACATCGTTTCGGGCCAAGTGCGTTACCAAATAATAAAATTCGAAGCAAATTAAGTCGCGATAAGATAAAGATTCAGAAATATTCTTGGAGGGCAGTTTGCCTCTATAAATTGTGAATTACTAAACCGATCAAGGATTCCATTTGCCTCGACGGTGCAGTTTGAAAGCCACTGTGCCAGGCACTTTGATACTTTTTTTGTGTATGTTTTTTTTATGTGTTGTGGCGTAATCCGTGTGTGTTTTTGCAATCCGAACGGTGCAAATAAGGCGTGGCTTGATAAACCATAAAAGCCAAAAAATTCTCACTTTTGCCAAAGCACGTACCACACCAAAGGCACTCGAAAAAACAAAAAAACCAAACAAAAAAAAACGACAGCAATTCAACAACGGTTTATGCGCCAAAAAGGGGCAAATCAAGGCGTGGTGCGAGTACTTGCAGTTGCAGCCATAACGGAATGCTCGCGTAACCAAAGCCAACGGGAATGTACAAAATACAAAATGCCAAAGGCAGGAGGCGGTAGGCAGTAGGCAGGAGGCAGTAGACAGGAATGCAGGAGGCACATGCAAACCTCGTAAAAAATCACTCGACAAAAGTTGAGAAAACTATTTTCGAAAAAGCAACAAACAAACAAAAAACGAGAGTGCAATCAAGTATGATAACGGTGAATAAACAGTGTGGCCAGGATACACAGGACACCAAAGTGTGAACAAATTTCCATAAAAGTGGAAGAGACGAAATGTGATGCTATTGCTGATAAATTAAATAAAACACTCATAAATATGCAGTACATTAGGAGAGATCTAAAAATGAAATATAAACAAAATAGAGGCCAAAACTTGATTGAAATATGACCAAAGCCAGACACTAACAGCCACTTGTTTGCATTGTTTATTCCCTATTATTGCAATGATTTTTAGATCGCATTTTATCAAAAAACAATCTTCTTGGGCTTTGCTCTGACGCACGATTTTTATTATCGAGAGTGCAGAACAAAGGCAGCCACAAATTATAATATCCGCGTGAATGATAAACAGTTGAGGTGAACTCTTTATTTTTGTCTGTAGTTTTACCTTTTTTTGGTTTCTGTTCGCCTACCCCCCTTCCCCCTTCCCCCTTCCACAACCACTTTCTGTGCTTTTCTGTTATTGTTATTCCGAATGAAAATGCAGCGTCAACGGCGGCTGCTCATTTCCCAAGCCAGGCACGTCGCCAGCAGCAGCTAAAATAACAACAACAGCAATAACAATGCAAGGGGAAGGCTGGATGGCTGGATGGCTGGCTGAAAAACAAAACAAAAAACGAAGCAATAAATATACAAATAAACAAATTTGTTAAATGAAATAGTTGTAAAAATGCACGGGCATTTCCAGTGCCGCCTGCTGTTGAATGGAAAGCATGAATAATTTTGTTTGTTTTCGTCGTGGCTAAGATACAAAAAATGCGACTACATACAGCAGATGGAGAGAATGTAGAACTTTCGCTAGAGCGCAGCAGCAGCAGCAGCAGCAGCAGCAGCAGCAGCAGCAGCAGCAACGATTCAACTTGAAATGCGCATTAAGTTGCATTTCATTTGGGTCTGCAACTGAAAAGAGCTGAAATGACAGTTCCATATTCAAATTTATGCATTTGGCCAGGTGGGTGGACATTGAGGGGCCATTTGCATACTGCACCAATGCTGCTGTTGCTGCTGCTGTCTCCACAGTTGTTCCAGCTTTGGTGTATGACCAACAGAAATTTTTGTTTGCCAGAAAAGAGAGCTGCCTCCGACCGACCGATCCAACGATCCAACGATCCAACGATCGATCGATGAAAGTGAAATGCCAGTGTCAGTGTAACCAAATGACACACTAATCAAAGACGTAACTAACAACAACAGCCGCAGCAAAATGGTTGTCTCAACACTGAGCATTACGTTGGAGAACAACGGCAACAACGTGGTGGATGTGCCACACGCGGCTGGAGTGCCTGTGGTAGAGAATACGCCCCAGAAGTTTTCGGTTCTGTGCGGCAGCAACAGTCAGCACATTAACAATAACTCCAACAACAATAACTACAATAATTTCACCAACAACACGAACAAATCTCAACAATCTCAACAACAGCAGGAGAAGGAAAATGCTAAACTCAACAACAACAGCAGCCAATATTTCGATATGAATGGCAATGGAACGGAAATGGAAATTGAAATGGGAGTGGGTGTGGGGGTGGGGGTGCTGGTTGGTGTAGAACTGGATGCCATCCAAGGATCACCTTCACCATCGATCGCCTCCACATCGATGGCCACGCCCCAGCGTAGCGCCTCCGCCCTGCGTCGCGGCAATCAAATCCAACGATCCTCGACACGTTTGCGGCAACAACAGGCAAGTGGCTCGGGGTTTATCGACAGCTGCCTTTATCTACATACATGTAGATACATACACATGTATCTTGAGTGTATGCTAACTAAAGCAAAAAAACAACTGCAAAACACCAACACGAAAACCAGTTGACAAGTAGGCTAACTGGCTGCCGCTGAGTGAATTCTCGCCTAGGCGTTAAAGCAATAAAAAATTAAAACGAAAAATACCATACAAAAATTACACAAACCAGAAACCAGTCAGAACGATGCCTTAGATAACGAGCACTCAGTTTCTATATTTCTATTCGAATCCACAGTGTGATGAGAGGATCTCACTAGGATAGAACTAGTGCTAAAGAGAGGGAACTTAATCAGACAGGGAGAGAAAGCGCATTCTCTTTCTACAGGCATCTACAGGCATTTGGTTCACTTACTTTGTTATCTCCACAGGGTACACTTAGCTGACAGTTCTCTTATGTTCTTAAGGAGCAAATATATTAACCACAAGCTAAAGGACATTCGTGAGAATGCGCAAAACAAATTCTTTGAATTTTGAAATGGTGCAAACATTTCCAATACAAAAGGAGGACGAGCCACAGGCTCCGAGGCAGATAAAAAGACTTAATCAAGAAATCAAGATAGGAATAATGAATTGTTTAAGCACCGCTCACTCCTAAACGAGTGATTTATTGTACTGATAAATATATGTTTTTATCGGATTGAAGGTGCACTGGCAGACACTTTATCCATATGGGGAGATCGACAGAGAGTCGGACAGCAAGTGCACGTCTTGGCTGAGTAGACCCTTTGGACATGTTGTGGGTAGAGGGTATCAGCGTTAATATATTTTTAATTTTATTGTACGCGCAATTTCAATATTTATTTGTGCCGGCCGTCGTTGTTGTTTCTACCTTCGACGATGATGATGATGACGATGATGTCATGGCTTTGCCGCCAACGGTTTTTGTTGCTTTTTAAGGCATTCCTCCATTTGTTAGTGGTGTGTTTTTCCTTAACAATTACTAAAGTTTCTGGTGTTACGGGTTGCTGTTGCTGTCAGATGATTGATGGCCGGCCCGAGCTAAGGTAAGAAGCTTTTGTAGGCTTCATTTGATCTATGAATAGCAAAAGGTACGGACGGTGCCAAGTGTTTCCACGTTTTCGATTTGTGTGGGAGTTTTAGCTCGGGTTTTTTGTTGTTGTTCCACAAATACACTCGATGACTTTAGCTCCACCAAAGATTCTCATTCTTACGAGAGTGCGAGTAGCTCTGGCTCTCAAGTCTTAAAAGTTATTCCTTCATTTATTCCCTGTGCTTTTATTGGCTCAAACCCACAGTCAAATGTAACATGTTTAGTAGCTCTTCCATTCCGGACTGTGAAAGGATGTCATTGGATGATAAAACTACTTTCACTGATGTCCCCAACTTAACTGGCATTCAAAATATCAAAAGCACTTTGTTCGATGATACGACAAGTACTCCCGTTTATGGCTTAAGGGGGTAGAGTAGCGATTTCATGCCAAACTTTGATTTCATTTTGCAGTTTTAGAGGTACTCCACTTAATGGGCGTCCTCTCGTTGTCCCACTGACAATTTTGCTTGAAACTAATTCCCCTTTTCCATGAAGATGAATATAGTTTAAGAAGTGTGAAAACAGAGCCATGAAATTAACACAGATAGGCGCCAGCGGGGCAGCTCTTCGAATTAAAACAGCTGATCCACTGAGTGACATAGAAAACATTCAAACTTGTTTCTTTGAGCCTTTTGTGTTGTGCGTCCTCCAGTGCTATCTGCGAGTGTATCTTCTGATATCTTTTGCTCTCTGTCTCTTTCTCGTGTCTCTGTCATCTGTTTTCATTCAACCTCCAATGCCACTGCTCTCCAATCTTAGTTTCGGTTCACATGGTTAGCGCTGGCTACGGGTGCCTGTTACAGGTGAAGATGGTGTTGGTGCTGCTGCATGGGGGAGGTTTATATGAGGCTGACCCTCACCTCCCTGCTATGGGGTCAAGGGAGGAGCGGTTGCTTTGGTCGAGGGGGTATGTGGGGGTGTGGGGGTGTCGGTACAGCATTTATCAGAGGTGCTTGAAATTTTCTGCTGATTCTCTAGCTGTGTGTTGGGTTGTTTGGAATTTTTGCTCTTCGCTTTTCTTGCTCTACGGGTTCCGTTCCGTTCCGCTCCCCTTCGAATTATTATGCAAGCTTAGCAGAATTTTTATTATTTCTTAGTTGCCGTTTTTTTATTGTTGTTTTTTTGTTGCTGTTCCTCTTTCTCTTTGTGTGGGCTCTTCCGCCTTTTGGAATTCCGAGCGTTGTTGTTCTGTTGTTATTCAATTCCGTTGTGTTTTTCTTTCTTTTTCTTTCTTGTCTTTTTGTTGCTGTTGTTGTTCTATGGTGATTTTGTACTCTTCAAGAGGGTATTGCGTATTGCTAGATGCCATTTGCACATCGAAAGATGTGGAAAGTGGAACTTCCCATGTTTCCCATTTCACAATTGGTTTACTGATTAAGGGAAGGCCCACACAAGCTTGACAAGTGCGTAACATATTTGGGGGCAATTCTTTGGATTTACTCTATTGTACGCACTCGCACTCGCACTCGCATGCATAAGCTGTGGCATCAATACCCACCGACAGCCTGCCACACTGTGCTGTCGGAACAGGTGAAAAGCAGAGACGGGAAGGGGGCACTTGAGGTGCTTCCGCAATAATTACATTCGCCACCCCAGCCACACCCACAGGCTGCACTATATGCAACTCATCCAACCACCCAACCACCCAACCACCCATCCACCCTTTTGTTAACCGCTTTGCGCTCATTAACGCATCGTCGAGGCCTGCCCTGCAGGGGACTGTCCTCGATGGGATTTTCTGCGGTATGCAACGGGCCACACCCACCGACCGCAAGAAACACAAGCCACCCACTCGCCCACCCACCAGCTAAAGACCCTTTCGGGGCCACTGATACCCAGCAATTGCAGTTGCCGCAGGGCAGGGCTGGAGGAGTATCTGCATAATTTATCGGTTAAAAGAAGCCCCAAGACAGACAGCCACATGGGCACTTCCTTTTCCCTTTTTGCAGACAAATCAAAGCAGAGGATGGGCAGTTGGGTACTGGGTACTACAGGGTATGCGGATGGGCGACCACCGATCGATGTTGACCTTCTTTGTGGCATTGGATTCTGTGTGGCATGTCCGCTCAGGTGCCATCGCTGCTTCAGCTGCTAATTAAATTAGCGCGATTGTCGCGAGTGCGGATTAAGTGCGCCACTTAAGAGTCAACGCCCAGTGGTAGAGCCACAACCAGAGCACAGAGCCACGTACTCCATTCTAATATTTATCCTCCCTCCCCCCATCTTCAACAGGAGCAACTGCGCCGAAGACGCGAGGAGGAGGAGCGCATTGCGCAGCAGAATGAGTTCCTGCGGAACAGCCTGCGTGGCTCACGCAAGCTGAAGGCGCTCCAGGACTCGGCCACACCTGGCAAGGCCATGGCCATGGCCCAGCAGCAGCCGGCTCCGGCGGGACTAGCCGCCATGCCCGCCGGTGTGGAGAATGAGGCGTATCTGCCGGATGATGATCAGGCGCAGCCACAGCCACAGCCCCAGCCCCAGCCCCAGCCAGAGCATATCGATGGTGGGTACTCAATCTCAATGCTCTCCACTGGTCAGAGACTGACTTTGACTCTCTTGTTTCCAGGCTACGGCGAGCTGATCGCGGCACTAACCCGCCTCCAGAGCCAGCTGAGCAAGAGCGGCCTCAGCACGCTGGCCGGGCGGGTGTCGGCCGCCCACAACGTCCTGGCCAGCGCCAGTGTGGCCCACGTGCTGGCCGCCCGCACCGCCGTCCTGCAGCGTCGACGACCCCGCGTCGGCGGCCCACTGCACCACAACGCCCTCGGCCTGCAGAAGGACATCGTGGAGCTGCTCACGCAGTCGAACACCGCGGCGGCCATTGAGCTGGGCAACCTGCTCACCAGCCACGAGATGGAGGGCCTGCTGCTGGCCCACGATCGCATCGCCAATCACACGGACGGCACGCCCTCGCCCACCCCGACGCCCACGCCTGGCGGTGGCCTGGGATCGATGAGCGGTGCCAGCAGTCCGGTGACGGGGCCAAAGAGAGCGATGGGCGGCGTCGTGGTGCCGCCACCAGTGGTGCCGCCAACGTTGGCGCAGCGCGGAGCAATGCCGCTGCCGCGTGGCGAGTCTCCGCCGCCTCCCCCGCTGCCCATGCCGATGCCCATGACCATGCCGATGAGCGCCTGCTTTGGGACACTCAACGACCAGAACGACAACATCCGAATAATCCAGATCGAGAAGTCGACAGAGCCGCTGGGCGCCACCGTGCGCAACGAGGGCGAAGCGGTGGTCATTGGGCGAATCGTGCGCGGCGGAGCCGCCGAAAAGTCCGGCCTGCTGCACGAGGGCGACGAGATCCTGGAGGTGAACGGCCAGGAGCTGCGCGGCAAGACGGTGAACGAGGTGTGCGCCCTGCTCGGTGCGATGCAGGGCACCCTGACGTTCCTCATCGTGCCGGCGGGCAGTCCACCATCGGGGGGCCTTGGAGGCCTCGGCCTGCCTGGCAGTCTGGCCGGCAGCGGCGGACTCGGCTCGGGGCTGGGAGCGCACCGGGACACGGCCGTGCTGCATGTGCGGGCGCACTTCGATTACGATCCGGAGGACGATCTGTACATTCCGTGCCGGGAGCTGGGCATCAGCTTCCAGAAGGGCGATGTGCTGCACGTGATCAGCCGCGAGGATCCCAATTGGTGGCAGGCGTACCGCGAGGGCGAGGAGGACCAGACGCTGGCCGGCCTCATTCCTAGTCAGTCGTTCCAGCACCAGCGCGAGACGATGAAGCTGGCCATTGCCGAGGAGGCGGGCCTGGCCCGCTCCCGTGGCAAGGATGGGGCCAGCAGCAAGGGTGCCACGCTGCTCTGTGCGCGCAAGGGTCGCAAAAAGAAGAAGAAGGCCAGCTCCGAGGCAGGGTAAGCAGCGTCACAAGCCAGTAGCCACAGGCTAGAGAATCCCTAACTGATCTCTGATCCCTCTTGCAGCTATCCCTTGTACGCCACGACGGCGCCGGATGAGACCGACCCCGAGGAGATACTCACCTACGAGGAGGTGGCCCTCTACTACCCGCGGGCCACCCACAAGCGGCCCATCGTCCTCATCGGACCGCCCAACATCGGACGCCACGAGCTGCGCCAGCGCCTGATGGCGGACTCGGAGCGCTTCTCCGCTGCAGTGCCACGTAAGTGGAGTCCTCTCTTGCCGCTCTCTCTCTCTCTCTCTCTCTCTCTATGTCTCTCGCTGTCTCTCTGTTTTTAACGATCTTTCTCGCTTGTGTTCAGTGTTCTATCTGCTCGAGGAGCGCCTCAAGGAGGCCAAGAAAAAGACCAAGGCCAAGGGTAAAGCACAGCCGCTGCCACTGAATCCCAGAGCAATCGCTAGCTATGCCCAGGCTTCTGGTGTTCCTCCATCATCCCTACACCACACTCAGTCTCTTTGCTAACCGCTCAACTGTCTCCTGTTTTTGTCATCCTGCAGATACATCACGTGCGCGGAGGGAGGGCGAGGTGCCCGGCGTCGACTATCACTTCATCACGCGCCAGGCCTTCGAGGCGGACATCCTGGCCCGACGCTTCGTCGAGCACGGAGAGTACGAGAAGGCCTACTACGGTGAGTCGAACATTGCCTCGAGGCCATAACACGGAACGGAAAGTAATCCATTCGAACCCACAGGCACATCTCTGGAGGCCATACGAACGGTGGTGGCCAGCGGCAAGATCTGCGTGCTGAATCTGCATCCACAGAGCCTGAAGCTGCTGCGAGCCTCCGACCTCAAGCCCTATGTGGTGCTGGTGGCGCCCCCCAGCCTCGACAAGCTGCGGCAAAAGAAGCTGCGCAATGGGGAACCATTCAAGGTGAGTCCTCCCATCGGTATTCCATCTGAATTGTGTGCCCATCCCCGCAATCACTCACTCATTTTGCAGGAGGAAGAGCTCAAAGACATCATTGCCACGGCCAGGGACATGGAGGCACGTTGGGGCCATCTCTTCGACATGATCATCATCAACAATGACACGGAGCGTGCCTACCACCAGCTGCTGGCCGAGATCAATTCGCTGGAGCGCGAGCCGCAGTGGGTGCCTGCCCAGTGGGTGCACAACAATCGGGACGAGTCATAAGGATCCACTGGCATCAGAGACCAGAGTACCACAGACCTCCAACAGCAGCCAATCTCCCTCCCCAACCATCCCCCAAACTGCAACTGCAACTCCGGCTCCTGCTCCTCCCTCAGTCTTTGTAAATACAACAAAATTTCCATCGAGGCCATCCCATAGCCAGAGCCCAGGGTCCCTATATCTCTGTATTGTATATCCGCCCGACCTATCCATAAATATTTATATTAATTGTTTGCGAATGTCCCCATATCCCCAATGTCTTGTTTTTTTTTTATTTATAGTTTTACTCATTGAACTGGCTTGAACGCACTTCAATGCCCATTTGATTGTACTTCCAGTCCACCTACCGTGTACTTATGTTAACGAAATTGTTGTTCGATTAACCATTATTGATCCATATGCAAATATTTTTTTTTTACACTAACTTATATACAATACATAATATATAATACATTTTAAACATACATATATCATATGCATGTATTTATTACTATTTTTTTGTTGTTGTTTAAGCTAAGCGTCGAGCACTTCCTTCAGTTCTGAAGGGCAAATCGAAAATGTAAATTAGCAAATTACGACCGACTTACTAAGCCCGGAGGGGAGTAAAGCCTTGCCCAGAACAGGATCCAATAAATTGTGTAATAATACTAAATACCATACAAACGACAACAAACAAAACAAAGCCAATCGAATCCAAATCCAAAATGTTAACAGAGCCAGAACAATCCGTAAAATCCGTAAGGCAGTAGCTGTCTGGCGGGTGGCAAAAGAAGCAAAAAACAAAACGTGATGAAGGGAGGGTTGGTGGTTGGAGGGTGGAGGGTGGAGGAGTGTGGAAGAGTGTGTAGAGAATCAGATGCATAATTGCAATTACGTAATCTATTTACTTTATACAGTTACAGATAAAGATAAAGATAACGATAACGATAAAGATACCGATATACATGCTATAAATAACTTAAAGACGAAGATCGAAGCATACTTAAACCATTTAACTCTTAACGAAAGTAGCAAAATAAAAGCTTTGAAACGAGAGAAAGAGAGACAACAAAATCAGTACGTCATTGCCAAAAAAAGGGGGAGAAAAAAAGAGAGAAAGAGTAGCGGATAATGGATTAATGGATGGTGGACGATGATAGATCGAGTTGGGCGAAGAATCACTTAGAGGAAAAAATAAATTGTTTAGAACAAATGCAAAATAAAAACCAAAACATGTAAACGAATGAAAACGAATGAAAAGCGATGGGGATGTAATCGATTGTGGTGACGGATTGTGGAGAGTACGGGGGGTAGGGGTAAAGCTGCATTAGGATGGAAAATGCATTAGGCTAAGCATCAAACGAAAATACAAAAGTAAATGTTGTTGTAATTAATTATCGTAAACTACGGAAAAACAAAAACGTCTAGAGAACAAAGAAACGAAAGAGTAAGAGTTGGTTTCCCACAGCCAAAGCACTAATGAGACCGGAATAGTTGCAGGTTTTAGCATGAATACATATTTTGATGAAATATACTATATAGAAATATATACACGTATACACAATGACACTGCTAGTACGAGTATGTGCAGGGTGCAACATCTGGAGGCGGCAACATGAATTTTATATTGATCGAAGGTAGAACGGGGGCAAGAGCTACGTGTATATGTATGTCTGTATGTATGTAACACAATGTTAAACACTTGAAAAATTCTACGAGCGAAACAGAAATCTATATATACATATACATATATATATATATATATATTATACATAAATATACATATAATTAAATTGGAGATATATTTTTTTTTTTGTAGTCAACAAACGTATAAACAATGTGTGTGCAGTAAATCTGTTTAAGTTTTTATCTATACGCATTCCAAATGAAACTAAATGAAATAAAACAAATAAAATAAATACGAAACATGAGAAAAACAAAGTAAATCAAACGAGTAAAACAAAAACAAAACAAAAAACACTAATAAATACAAATGCAAAAATTAAGTACGTTGTATGTGTGTATATGTGTGGCGTAGCAAAAATAAACCAAATATGAAACAAAATTAGCATTAGTACATGCAAGAGAGAAAGCGAGGATAGAAATTGCTTAAGCAGATTGCAGAACAGAGAACAGCCACGGTTTGACAGCCACTGTATGAGAAAAAATTAGAAAAACCATTTATAAGTAACCCAAAACACAAGTGCAAGCGCAAGCCCTAGCGCTAGCGCGAGAAAGCCATCAAGTCAGAAGAAATAATAATATTAATACGAATAATAAAATAATGACAAGCAAACGAGTCTTAACCGCGTGCGTTTCCATGCATTTGAATTTCGGTTAAGTGGGCGGCCTATCGATAAGTTGGCGCTGCTCGTATTTGCGTCGATCGCTGCTCCAATTTGCCGATACTCTTTCCAGGAGATCGATAGACAAATTATAACGTTCACTTTAGCTTTTACAATGATAAGCAGAGCTTTCTTTATTAATACAGTTAGAAACAGGAGAAATCAGAAGAAAATATGTGAGAAGGGTTTTTTGGGTGTCCATATCTTGGCAGGGTCAATCGCTGGAAGGTGATCGTGTGCTCGTTTTCCTGTGTAGCATTGGGTTGGATATCTATTACCAGCCGCCGCCGCCATGCTTGCCGCCTCCCTGGCCACCACCAGTGCCACCGTGCTTTCCACCACCTCCACCGCTCTTTTGCCAGCCTCCCTGGCCGCCACCGCCGCCTCCTTGCTGCCAGCCTCCTTGGCCCCTGCCGCCGCCTCCTTGCTGCCAGCCTCCTTGGCCACCACCGCCGCCTCCTTGCTGCCAGCCTCCTTGGCCGCCGCCACCGCTCTTCTGCCAACCTCCTTGACCGCCACCCCCGCCTCCGGCGGAGACAAAGGCGAAGAGGAGTCCGCACAGGAACACAACGAGTAGGGCGTAGCGCATGATGAACTGATTAAAGGAACTCTGTGTCGTGTTGCTGCTGGAAGCTTGCCTCCACTGAAACTGATGCTCCATTCTGGCCCAGAACAGAGCTTATATAGCATTCACCATGGCCCGCAATCGGACCGAGTCATGCTGCTGCACCCGGAACCAGGTTCAGCATAAGCATCCAAAGCCCTCGGCCATGGATCTTGAGATGGCGGCTGCATTGGCACAGCCACTGCCTAGTGCAGCAGATGGGCGACACTGGCCACTTGTAAACTGTTGAGCCACTGCCTCTTCATTAATTATGTGCCGCAAACGCCCTCGGCCTGCCACTAGCAGTAGCTGTCCGTACCTCTGTCATTTATCATATAAATATTTACAAAGCTCTTGATACCCTCTAGAACGTGGTAATTGTGGTTTGGATTAGTGCGAATAGGTGAACGGTAGAGAACCCACATGCAAGAATTAATTATTTCTTCATACATACATAAAAACAAACGAAGTCATTCTTTGTTTTCTACCTGCAGTGCAAGCAGTTCTGTCAACGTCTGAGAAGACGAGTAGCTTTTTATGTGGTTAAGCATGCAAAATGGCTAAAATACTGTAACCAATCTGTGAAAAAAGCCAGAACTAGCCATAAAATAGCTGACACGGCAGCAGAGGCAGCACTGTCCTCCTGACCATCGAAGCGTTGCAGTGCGTTGGGGAAAAAAGAACAAGAAAAGTTCTGCGGAATAACTGTAATCCGATGTTCAGGTTGGAGAGGGAATGCGCTTAGAGAAAACAAAGATGAGTAAAAGTTGGTGCGAGATTTATTTCGGCCACTGGCCATGCTCCAAGAATATAATGCAAAACTTTTGCCAAGCAAATGCAATTTGCCATATAATGGATTCATAATTTAGTAAAATTGCAGAATTAAAACGAGGAAAAAAAAAACAAAACGATTATTGGATATTTACAGTATTTACAGACTGCTGGCACCGCTCCGACTTCGTCTGCTGCTCGGCGGATTCCGTTGAGGATTCAGTCCTAGGCCCAGCCTCCGGCTGGTTGCCAGCCACCACCGCCGCCTCCACCGCCAGAGGACCAGCCTCCACCTCCGCCGCCACCGCCACCATGGCCACCTCCGCCGCCTCCACCGCTGCTTAGCTTGATGATCTTGATAACCTTTGTGGCACCGCCGCCGCCGCCACCGCCACCGCCTCCTCCGCCAGATGACCAGCCTCCACCGCCGCCACCACTTGACTGCCAGCCTCCGCCTCCACCACCTCCGTGTCCACCGCCGCCGCCACCGCCGCCTCCACCTAGGCTAATGATCTTGATGAGCTTGACGTCGCCACCGCCGCAGCCGCTGCCGCCGCCTCCTCCACCAGAAGACCAGCCACCACCGCCGCCGCCTCCTCCACCAGATGACCAACCTCCACCGCCTCCGCCGCCACCGCTAGATTGCCAGCCTCCACCGCCGCCTCCTCCACCGCTCTCAGTGATTACTTTAATTATCTGGATATCACCACCACCGCCGCCTCCATGGCCTCCGCCTCCATGGCCTCCGCCTCCTCCTCCACCACCATATCCACCGCCGCCGCCGCCGCCGCCGCTCGAAGACCAGCCACCGCCTCCTCCACCTCCGCCGCTCGAGGACCAGCCTCCTCCACCGCTGCTGCCGCCAGGCTTCGGCTTGGCCGTCACGCTGGCCGCTCCGATGAGCAGGAGACACACAAAGGCCTGCAAGACAGAGACACAGACAGCCAGCAATCAGCAAGGATTATTCACTCACAAAAAGCACCAAACAAAAAGAACAAAAGGGACAAGGAAGAAGGGCTAAGGGATAAGGAGACAACACGAGGTTCCGTTGCGTTTTGTATGCGTGATATTTGGGATTGGTTTTTGGGCTATGAGATTCGGATATTCCACAATCCTGCCGAGTCCACGTACTTTCATTGCTGGTAACGCTTCGAGTAAGTACTGCGCTCTCTTGAATAGGCTCTGTGGAAACGCCGCGGATCCACAACTGACATGACCACCACCGGCGGCCCGGGCTTATATACCCAGCCCCAGCTGTGGCTTTGGCTTTTGAGCATTAACCGGAAAAGCACTGCTGAAAATGCTGCAAAAAGCAACGATTTTCCACGCTCACTGTTCGCGTCGGAGTTCGGTAGTTGCAGATGGCAAGTGGCATGTGGCAGATGGTGGATGGTGGATGGAGGAGGCTCTTCCAGCGAACATTTGCTACAATGTGGGCCAAATGCTGCCGCATCATCATCATTGCCATTAGGCGCAAGGGATAGGGGTCCGGGATGCTGAATTAGGATAGGACAAGCAGCAGACGACGGCAGGCGAAAGTGAGGCGACTCTCTGTCCACAGACAACTCATAACGCTGACTCCATTCGTTTTTCCCATCTGCAACAGATTGCTGCTGCTGTGTGTATGGCGTTGGTGGCGGCCGGTCGAACGGTTCGTTTGTGTAGCATCAGCATGAGCATAGCATCCCCCCCATACAGTCAGACTAAGCAGTTGGCTGCACCTTTCCCATTACATAATCCATGCGGCAGCCACAGCCACAGCCACAGCAACAGCAACAGCATCGGCCCAACTTGAAACTTGCAGCTAGCTGCTGGTGCTGTTGTTGCCACTGCCGCTGACATTATTTGATTTGCATCTGTGGGTCTGCCCGTAATGGCCCGATCATTTGCAATTTGCCCCAAAACGATGACAAAGCCAGTCGAACGATTGGCCCGATCCCAGATCTCAGAGCCAGCATTCAGCCATTAACCATTTGGGCGTGACGTCTCCACATTAGCCACACCAACACAGGCCAACACAGCCACCGAAAACCCCAAATGGTCCCCCAGCTGTAATGTGCTCCAAAAGAGCTTGCCTTAAATTTGCAGACAAATTGGACAGCCACAGGCGTGACCCGTCAGAGTCGCTCCAAACTGGAGAACTGCCCTCAGAGCCAAGAAGTTGAAATATATTGCAATCCTCAATATGAAAATCATTCCCGGAAGAAAACAAAAAGAAAGATTTGTCATAATATTTGTTGTATTTTCCATGTTCAAATCATTTTCTTTCAGTTAACAAAGATATTCGCTGCATCACACATGATCACATGCATCACACGATTTCCCCTCATTAAGGGGTCTAGGCAAAGGGCGGCTTTAGAGGCGTGGCAGCACTCCACTAATTACAGATGCGATAATTTCCAACGAAAGTGCAATGTGAGCGGCGGCGGCGGCAGTGGCAAGCACTCACACTCATAAATCTCCTCATCAGCATCTCTTACACAATCTGGCGGAGATGCCCGCGGAAGGGGTGCTCGACAGAGGGATGGTGTAGGAGGAAGAGGCGGCAGCACAGGCAAAGTAAATAAACTGTCGTCAATTGCAACGACGACCCAGACGAAGACGCAGTGGCAGCTGTAGCTGCAGTTGCAGTTGCAGTTGCATTACCAATTGCAGTTACTGAAGACGCAACACGACGCACTCGCGCCAAGATGCGAAACGAGCTGCGAAATGTGGATGGGCCTTCTGCTCGGGGGACATGGGTATGAGTATGAGTCTCGAGGAGATCGCAAAAGAGCCAAGTGGACAGCGTACACGTACAGGCTAAAGAGCTTGGATCGGATTAGATCAGCTAGGCACGAGGCCAGAGACACAGCCACAGCAGCTAGCTGTCAAACAACAATACAAGAAAAAAAACACATCCACCGTGGCCAGCACCACGACTCCAACTTGTGGGATTATTCTCTACAAAATGAGGTCTCCATGAAGTGCCAAAAGATTCCACATAAATGATTCTCTTGGTTTTATATCTAACTAATCAAGAAATTCCCCTTTTAATACCTCTTGCGAGTAGCATATAAAATTTCAAATTGCTTTGCAGGCAGTGTGCCCAGCAACAGCCAAAGTCGTATAAGTGAAAACTGGCAACGAAGAAGCACCACAGCCTCGACCTATGGCAGGGAGGCAGGCAAGCTGGCGAGACGTCTCCGAAAGCTCCGAAGCTCCACAAACAAGACATTTTTTAGTGGTGTACTGGAGCAGCGGGTCAACTGCACGCTTCGGAATCGGATGCATCGCCTTCGGGGGCTAGAGCTGGGGAGTCGTGAGCAGAAGAGGTGGAAAACTAGTTTTGTGCCTACATGAACTTATGATATTTATGGGGCTGGCCATGGAGCTGCCGACTCTTTCTCTCTAATATTTGGAAGTCGGGCCTATAATTTTCGCATTGAAACTGAAAGACATGGCGAGTGAGCGAGAGCAAGAGGGACGACGACATTCGATCAAATATTGTGATCGCTCGAAAAAGCGACGGTCGTCCCCTGGTCGGCCTCTGTTTATGTCTGGCTTCCGGATTATTTCGTAACTCAGTTTCCTGCTTCGCTGGGCTCGGGAGCAGCACATGGAGCAGAGCCACATCCTGCCCAGGGCTTATGAAACAAGCTCGTGACTCGTGGATAATCGACTGACTCAATCGATTGTGGAGCATCTCTACGCCAAGTGCAGTCCCCATCCAACTGCTGGTGTGGCTGGTCTTTCTACTGGTTTGTCGTACAGTTTGGTTTGGTTTATTCGATAATTATTCATAGGTTTGTATTCGTTAATAATTAATTAATTCGGTAATTTAATTATGTTTAAAGTGATGTTGTCTGTTTACATTGCATTTGGTTTCCGTTTTCCTAAGTTGTATAATTAATTTGTAATCTCATTCGTTAAATATCCATTTGGTTAATTATTGCAAAAACGCCTCAAACACCGGTATGAGGGTATACCATACCGTACCATATGTATGTCCGCTATCTTGATGACCTATTTGACCTCTCTCTCTATATATATATATATATATATATATGGCTGATCTGAATGATCTCGGCGACGATCTACCCCATGGTTACCTGGAGATCTTCCATATACACGCTGCTCCCTCTATCGTATATGGAGTTGTACACTCGGTTAACCGTTTACGATGCTTATATATAGGCATATGTATATTACGATATAGCTATGAGTATCCAGCCCCTGAGGGAAGCTCCCCCGCATTGAATTGAACTATTTATAGAGCACATAAAAAAAATGTCTAAAAAAAACGGCACTCGAAAAAAAATGTGAGTTAATGCAAGGATTTAAAGTTAAGTTAAGATTATTTCCTATGCGAAGACTAGACTGCTTTATTTTTACATAGAATCTGCTCTCCTGACTAGATGGATTCGCGACTAGAGACGGTTTGGGTGATTGGGTGGGGGATAGGGTGGTAGCCGAAAGCATCCGCCGACGAGGCGAGGCAGAGTCCAGATGAGATTCGTTCATTAGCAACACCTTTCAGGTACTTATTAAATACTTTTTTTTCTGGCTCGGCACGCTGCTCGAGGCTGCTCACGGCTTACGCTACGGGGAGGATTGTGGAGAGAAGGGTATGTTGAGGTATGATCACTCCGGGTCCTGGCTCTGCTCCGGAGATATCATGACCTCAATGGGCATTAGCTATTGTTCCATTATGATCGTATCCTCGGGCTTGACATTGCCGGAGTTGATGGCCTCCATGGCCTTGCTCAGGAGGGTGGCATCCTTCAGACTGACGACCTGCACCAGCTGCGGTTCCTGCCCCGGACCTCCCTGGATCATCATCTGGTGCATGCCGGGTGACATTGTGATCGTCTCCAGCTGATCGCCATTCTCCACCTGGTGGGGAAGCGCAAAGCAAACGAAAAAACAGGTTAGAAATTACATCTTTAACGATCGATCGATTGGATATTGTAAACTGTGTTTTATGTTTCCCTAAATGATGATGAGGTTTGGTCGCGTCGCTCATTCGTCCATGTCTGTCTCCAAGGAAACTAACAAAAAGAAAAAAACAAACAAACAAAGGCACGATCGAACGATCGATGAATACTTACACAAAATCAGGGCTAGCAAAAAATACAAAGGTTAAAATATGCAATAATATGAAATAAAACGAATACAAATTATAATTAAAATCACAACAACAAAAGATTTATTCAATAAAATTTGTTGGTTTTTGTTTTCTTTTTCGTTTACGTTCACTTTCACTTCACTTTGGCTCCGAGCGGCTACCCCTGCGCAGGGGTAGAGCTGCGGAGAAACATTTGGTCTAAAACAACTAAATACATATAATATTTTCAATTACACACACATTAAACTAAACATTCAAATAATGACAATAATAATAATTGAATAAAACATAATAATAATCATAATAAAAATAGTAATAGATCAACATAAAAATAACTTTATATGCACTTTCAATGCTTGCAGCGAGCGACCCAAAAGGCTGGGTATGCCAGGCAAGTGATGGGATACGCGTATGTACATATATCCCTAAATAACTATATATTCTACTCGCTATATGTGGTTTTAGGGCTAATCCAAGGCACAAAATAAAATACAAATCGATGGCATGTTCTGCTATGCTCTGGCTATATCTGGCGCTTAGCTGATTTCATTTTGTCTACATTTTCAATGCGGGATTGACTAAAATTTGGTTTTGGTTACGGGTTTCGATGGGTTTTGATTTAAACTAGGTTCCTGCCTGCTCGCTTGACTACTTACCGAACTAAACTAAATCAAGATTTGCCTAGCATTCCAATTGCAATTCCTCACTTCATTTACTTTCTAAAATATTTGGTTTGAGTTCCACCCTATGCCCTAGCAAGATTATGTGCAAGACTATACAAATCACTTAAGGCTAAAACAAACGACAACAAAAACAAAAACGGATATCCATGATTGGTTTGCAGCTTGATTAACTAGGAACATGACTGATTAATTTAATTTTAGTTTTAGTTTTAGTTTCCTTTTTCTTCGATTTTACTGCTATATGCGTGCGTGCATATTCTGATTTTTGGTTCTTGTTTCAATTATCAACAAATTATCTTCCTATTTGGTTTTCTGCTTTCGATTCATCGAAGTTTTCTGCTCCGATCCGAACTCAAAATAAATTCTATTCCAGTTCTAGTCAGGAACTTTTCCTACGTTTTCCCTACTCTTCCTGCATTGTTTCCTCGTTCCTCGATTCATCGGGCATTCACAATGTGTTATTTTCTTCTAAGTATAGATGGCAAGTGTGTGTATCTGTGTCTTGTATGAGGTGTTTCTATTTTGTAAGCTAAATGTTGCGTATGTATTGTGTATGTTTTGTTGTGAAAAGCCGCTTCTTGACTAGATTCGAGAGGTGCGCCTGTATCTGTATCTATGCATGTGTGGGTGGGGTTTTCGCGACCCGTACGACGGGTCAACTGGTTTACGACTATGGGCTTCTACTCAAAATTCTCCAACTTAATCGTTCTGGCCGGCAGCTGCAGCTGCATGTTTGTAAGACTGGCACTGTCCACGCAACGTATGGCGGCAGCTGCAGCAGCCGCAGAGGAGGAGCTCGAGCCCATGCCCACAGGGGAGTCGCCTGAGGCGGAATTCTCGCCTGCCGCCTTTGCGGGTAACTTGCGGCTGCTCCTCCCAGTCTTGCGACGCTTCTGGGCCAAAGTTGGCTGGTCTTGGGCCTTGCTGGTCGCCGCCACACGTCGCGTGGAGCGTGTTGTCGTTGCTGCCGTTGTGGTGGTGGGAGCAGTCGGACTGGTATTGGATATGGGGGATGCCAGCAAAATGGGAAGGGGCCTCTTAATGCTATTGCTGCTGTTGTTGTTGTTGTTGGGAAGGGTACTGTTGTTGTTGTTGTTGTGGTAGGGGTGGTGACTATGGTTCTGGTGGAGATTAAAGCCCGCACTACTGCTACTTTGGTTGCTACTGCTACTGTGATTGTTGGCAGTGGTGGCCGCCGCAGGCGCTGCCGCCAGATAGTAGCGCGCCCCTACAGGAGCTGCCTGCAATGTGAGCGACTGTTGGTGGTGCCCCAGGGTCGATCCACTGCCACCGCCACCGACACCGCGTCTGCCGAGAACAGCATGGCCAGCGCTAATCAACGAGTAGCACTGCAGGGGGCCGGTGGCCGGCGGCTGAGAGCCTGAGGCCGAGCTGGAGGTGCGCGTGGCGCTGGTATCTACCTGCATGGGGGCCAGGCACACGGTGCCGTCGCTGTTCGTCTGGAGCTGCTGCATGTTGGCCATCACGGATTGGTACATGGAGACGGGCACCGAGATCACATTGCTTACAGAGACGGGATAGCCTGCAAGGGATACGGCGAATGAGCCTAATTCGATAATACCATCATCAGAAGTGCACAACTCACCCTGGCCGTCCTCGGTGGTGATATAAATTTGCCCATCTTGCGTCTCGGTCAGATCCACGGTCATGTTCTCATGCCCGTTGACATCGGTGAGACTTTGTACGGTCTGAATGGTGGCTCCGCCCTCTCCCTGATGCAACTGCAAAGAGAAAAAGAGATTGATAGAGTCCAGTCGTTTGTACATGGAGCACTCATTACTCACCGTTGCCACACCCTGCACCTGGGCGGTTGTGCCGTCCGACAACGTGATAATGGGATTATTGGGATCCACCTGGATGAGGGAAACCGTGCCATCAGCGTTCTGCGAGAGAACAGTCTGCGTGGTGTACTGTACGGGAAAGAGAGGCGATCGAAAGTTGTAATTGTGGCATCACTGATAAAATACATAAAACAAAGGGTAGGGTAAAAAGTAATCAAGCCAACAAAGCAAATCATATATTAAAAAGTGCAAAGAAAAAAACAATAGGTGAACGATACTAAACATAAAACAACAAACAACATTCTATGGATCGAGGCAACATTCAATTTGGAGACACCACTGTGAATAGACGTGTTTTATTTTGGGTTTTTTGTTGGAGTTGAAGAGAGTCGTGTGTGCGATTTGTGTTCGACTTGTGGCAGATGGAAAAAATGATAACTTGCAATGAAAAACCAGCTGAAAGGAAAATAAAAAACAAAAATATATTTTTAAAATAAAAATTAGGAGACAAACAAACAAAACAAAAATATATAATGTCATTAAATCAAATATCAATCAAATAATCGGTTTTCATCTCTTAGCGAAGACGATCAGTACAGTGCAGAAGTACATCAAAATATCGACTAATGTTAATAAAATGATAATGCAAACGATCGGCAGCATTGCAAGTAAAAACAAGTAAAGAAAACGACACAGCAAACGTCAAACATCAGCAGCAGAACAACATAACGTTGAGCCAAATAATAATCTGCAAACAGAAAAGTGTTTTTGGGATATGGACGAGCACCACGGACGACTATGCGCAGGACCTATTCATATTTTTGTTGTTTTTACAGTCTTTGGATCAAGTAAGTACTTCGAAAACAAACGCAATTCCTTCAACTTTTTTTCTCTCTATCAGTTTTTGCCTAACTCCTATAACAACCATTGAATAAAACCAAGGCATTCAGGATCTTTGAAACGCTAATTTAACTCGTTCTTTCATGTGTGAATATCCTTTGATTGGATTCGAATTAATGGTTGACTTGACTTTCGCTTATACAATTTATGTATCCTCCATTAATATTTATCTTATCTACTTCCAGTACCATCCCCTGGATAACTATTTAACAACAGCAAAAATTCCCAAACAAATAATATTCCAAGTCCTTTAGCATGTCTCATAGGTGCACGTCGTGTTCCCGGCTCGTTGATTAGTGGGATACAAGAACAGAATCGGAACAGAAGAATGGCAATCATATTCGGATTCGTATTCGGTTTCAGTTTCAGATTAGTACGAACATCAACGTCGCTCAGCGTTATGGGCTCGATGCAAACTTGGGCATTCGCTATCTGCTGGGCAGTGACGGTCTGGGCGGCCGAATTTTGGGCTGCGGCCGCTGCTTGGGCGGCACTTACGGCGGCTGCCGTCGTTTGCACAGCTGTAGCCGTGGTCGTCCCGCTGGCTGTCGTCAGCTGTATGGTCTGCGGCTGTCCGCCGCTGATGGGCTGGATGTGAACGGTGCTGCCGGCGGGTAGGTGGTGGTGCTGCTGGTGGTGCTGTTGCTGGTGGTGCTGCTGCTGTTGCTGTTGGTGATGCTGCTGCTGTTGCTGTTGTTGTTGCTGGTGCTGCTGCTGCTGCTGCTGCTGCTGCTGCTGGTGGTGCTGTTGGGCCGGCGCCTGGCATATTTCAATCTTGGTGGAGGCCGGCAGGGTGGCCGTGGTGGTCACATGCTGGTTGTTGGTGCTCTGTATGATCGTCGGGGCCGGGGAGTTGGTCTGGGCAGTGTGGGTGGTGATCACCGTACCGGCGCTGTTGATCTTTACCACATTGACCTGCTGCGGTTGCTGTTCGTTAGAGTTGAAGGTTTGAGTTTGACGTTTAGTTAGTCGAATGAATCAAATGTGGGGTTATTGGAATCGAATGGAAGTGAATGAATTGGACCACGAATGGATGGGAATTGGGGAATGGGTAATGTGTAAAGGGGGATGCAGAGATTAGTTTTTCGTGCACCTCGTGACACCGTTGAACCCAGACCTTGCGTTGCCGCTAAACTCTGATCAGACATGGGAATCGGTGGGGGGGGGGGGGGGGGGCCTTTTGGGTCATACTCACGTTGCTGTTCCCTGACGGTGGCGTCATTGTTGTCACTGTGTGGATGGTGGGCGTGCTGGACAGTTCCATGTCTTCATCCTCGTCGCCCGATTGCGAGATCAAAGCGTTGACTTTGTCATCGTCATCGGCAAAGGTCGGCAGCAGGTCCTCCCGCCCATGATATTTGTAGCAGTTGATCACGATCTTGCGTAGCGCATGCGTCCAGCTGATCTGTAGCCATCACAGATGGATAGGGAAGGGAATGGAAGGGAAGCTTGTGATTAGTACAATTCAGCGATTGAACGGGGGCGGCTGTTTAACACCCACCCCACCCACCTTCTGCTTGTCGTCCTCGGAGCGGGCATCCATCCGCACATTGGCCCACGGCAGCTCCTTCGGCCACCACGGTGGTCGTGTCGACTCCCGTCCCCAGCCGGGCTTGCCCCGTCCCGTCGAGTACTTGAGCATCAATGGAATGAAGGCCCGCAGCTGGGCCTGGGTCATCTTTTCGACGGGCGTCGGTATCCCATCGATCACCAGGCCGGGCAGCTCGAACAGCGACGGATCGTCTTGGGGCGGCGGCGGCGCCTGCTGTGCCAGCGCATTGTCCAGCTCGTCCATGACGATGTTCTTCAGGTTCCGGAGCACATCCTCCAGTGGCTTAGCGCCGAATACCTTATAGCTGGTGTTGGGCTTGCCCGGCGTTGCCACCAGCACTACCGCCTGCTTGCCGACGCGACCCGTGAACTCGTAGATGATTCCACGCAGCTTGCGCAACAACCGGTTTTGCTGCCGCTTGCGCACCGACGGGTTCGTCTCGAAGCAGTGCGGCCGCTTGCGCTTCTTTGAGCTCGCAATGGCAGCTGCCGCTGCCACACCGACTGGTCCGGCGGCGGCCAGCTGATGGGCAACGTCGTCGTTGACGGGTATCGAGCCGAGATCGCCGTCATACAGGCTCCCATCGCTGCTGATTAGATCCTCTTCGTCGTCGTCGCTGCCCAGGCTCTGGTCCTCGTCGAGCATCTCTATCTTGTAGGTGGTGCCGTTGCTCTGGCTGCCGCCGGACTGCACTTGGCTGTGGCTGTGTCCGCCGCTGCTCGTCGTCGTGATGGTAGTCACGTTGAGGCCCCCGCTTCCAGAGCTGCCATTGCTCCCATTGCCGCCGCTGGAATTGGGTCCGCCGTTGCCTCCGGTGGTTGTTACGACCACATTGCTGCCGCCGGAGCCTCGCTGGCTGTTGGCCGGGGCCACGACCAGACGATAGCTTGTGGTTGCCAGTTTGGCTGTGTGTGAGGCTTACTTGTTTGATCTTTCTCTCACTCGTTCGTCTCTCCCTCTCCCTTTCTGTCTCTGTCGCTTGCTGGTCTGGTCCGGTGCTCCTTCACCTTCGATCCTTCGACTGTCTGCCCCTTATTCGCATGCGCACTGTGTGATGATAAGAGCTGTGGAGACAAAAGACAGAAAACAGAATTAACATATGCACGCAATTATGTATGTATCTGTAAATATATGTATGTATGCATGTTTATATCCCTCTCTTTCTTGCGAGACTGTTAAATTGTACAGTGAAAAAAGCTCTACAGTTCTCTCGCTGATAAGCGAAATGTGAATCAGGTCAAAAGCGCGCATGCGCAACGCCCAACCGCAATAACAAAACAGAACAACAAAAAACCACACGCACACACACACACACACACACACACACACACATATGTACATAATTAATTGTCAGAAATATGTATTAAACGTGTACAAATTCCTGTGTTTGCGTTTATATAAACAGCTGCGAACATGACAATCGTAGCTGCCACCACATGGAGCTACTTGGGGGGTGCCCCAGTGTCAAGAGACAGGCTAAAAGATGCCACAGATTCTACAGTCTATACCTTTGAATGTTCACTAAGTTCTATCGTCTCTTATAACTCAATACGAATAGTTTCGAACTATTTATCTTTTATTCACGTTTACTTGCTTCTTGCACAGCTGCACCTTATCGACTTTGAAGCATTCGAGCAGCATTGGAGCTCGCCGTGCTACAGCTTGAAGCAGCTCCAATGAACCACATCGACGTCTAGGGTCCACTGATGGGAGACGCGTAGAACGTGAGCTTGTCTCTAAATTTACATATGAGGGTGTGTGCAGGGTGTAGGGTCCACAAGGTTAACTGAATGTTCGGTTGTGGAATAGTGCTGCAATACTCTTATTTTAGACGGAATGACTGCATGGAGTGAACTTATGAGCCCCTAGTTATTTGCAGACTGTGATTCAGATAAAAGGGATAAGGTAAATCAATTAGAGCTGCATATGTACTTATTTCGTAAAGCACCATTCTTTTTAAATCCCATGTTTTTTTGTAGCTATCTTCACTTTGCCTCTCTATTATTTGAGCGAGCTTTTGTGCCTGTGTCGTCATCTCTGTCTATCTTCGTACACACTCGTATATCTACATGCATAGATCCCTGAAGCCAGTCTAACTTTTTAAGCAACTGTTAAAAAAATACACAATTAAAATATTAACGAGAAGGGACGTGGAGACGCTTCTTACGCGTCACAACTTTTATACACGGCACTCAGTACTACTTCTGCACATGGTCTCAACAAGACGGACGGACAGACAGACATGGCTCAATCGACTAGGCTTTTGATGCTGATCAAGAATATATATACTTTATGGGGTCGGAAACGTTTCCTTCTGTGTGTTACATACTTTGTGCATTTACTCTTCGAGTACCGGGTATAAAAACTTTTGGAGTGTTTTTTACGAGATGAACTCGTCGAATGCGAAGCTATTCGTTTTTCGGGCAAGCACTCTTAAATCTTATTATTGAATTTGTTTTTAAATTAAATTCTTAGGCTTGAGTACTTTTTTTTAATAAATTCAAATTTAATAATAACAAATTGTAAATAGTTTACTATTTTTCCCTGTATATCTCTTTCACTTTTACTATTGCTTTCCCTTTCTTTTTTCTGCTCTCCCTCTTAGAATATCTGAGCATGTGCCGTCGTCTCCTCACTGCGCAGACTCTACAAGCTTCGATCTTTCTTCTGGCAATCGCTCTCCCTCACTCTGCGCCTCTCGCTCTCTCGCACTCACTTTCGAATGTAGCTTCTTGGGGGCCTCTGCACGTGCGCATTGCATTCGATTGCAAGTTTGAACTCGAATTCGATGCACAAAAATTGGCAAACTCGACAAAAGTGTTTTTTGACAGCAACAGCCAGTCGCAAAACCGTACCCAAAAATATTTAATATTGTTGAAATTATCAAATTGTTTTTTTTTTGCTTGCCTTGACAATTTTCCCTTATTTCGGTTTCGATTTCGGTCCGGCGGCCTCCTGCCGGTGGTGAAAATAGTCCAAAATCCAATTGGGATTTTTTTAAGGGTTTTGGGACTACTGACATCAACATTAATTGCGTTATTTATGCCTTTAATTTTATTTCACGAACTTTTCAAGACACGAAACAATAAAAAAAACAGATTGTTTATATTTCACTTGAACACTTTTCCGCCGTGTGTGTTTCTTTGAGAACTCTTTAACGCAGACGCAGTGGAAGCACAGAAAAATCGGAGCTGGAACTGGAATTGTAAATATTGTATGATTGCAGCTCTCCAACCCGGACCCGGACCGATTGCAGCTCTCTCTATGGCGGCTCTGGCGGCTGTGTGACTCCGTGTGGCTCTTCTGAGTGCGGCTCAGTGCTGCGCTGCGCTGCGCAGCCGAGTGCTGGCTGCGGCTGGGCTGCCCGGGTGTCTGGGTGCTGCGCTCAAACGTTGAGTTCTATTTGCGTTTGCTCAGAGAACGGTAGCGGCAGCGGCAGTGCTTGCTCTATAGGCGTCCAAGGGAGGTGTAACAAGAACAGCAACATCAACAGAGCAACACAGCCGCAAGCAGAGCGGACCGGAGCGGAGAAGAGCGCACTGCCAAACCACCCCACGGACCGGACCGGGGCAGCGACGTCGACGCAGTTAAAAATCAATACTGCGCCCATGCGTCGACGTCGCTCGGCGACGGTTTCTGAGAGACAGAGAGAGAGAGAGAGAACAAAAGAAAAGCCCTTCGCACAAGTATCTTACATGTAATGCTGTCCTTCTTTAGCCCCCATTGTTCTACCTTTGAATGTAACTGTTTACCTTTGCAGCACCCCCCGCTCCACCAACGAAACAACAAAGAGAGAGACCCAAAGAGAGAGTAAGAACAGTGCTGGAAGCTCAGCGCTGGCGAATCAGAGAGCTTCCGTGGGGAAAGCTTTCGCCTGCATATGCGTGCCCAGCCTAACACCCCTCCCACCTCCCCGGGCAGCCATCCTGCGCAGCATTAAAGAGGGAAACCAATATTTGTGTGTATATATGGGCTTTTTGCAGGGCTGCGCGCAGCTTACCCCCAAAAAAGTGCTCATCCCCCATCCCCTCCGACTCCGTGGAAGTCCCCGCTCCCTGAAAAGGAAATTCGAATCGAAAAATCAACCCTTGAAACACCAGCAGCAGCACCACCAAGTGGTCGCACTTTACTTTCTCCACCACTATCGACGAGACACCAATGCCGTCAACAACAACAAAAACAAGAAAACAACTAAAAGGCGGCACGCAAACTCCTGGCGCTTAAGAATGATAGTGTCCGCGTCCCATCCTTAACCCCGGCAGACATATGGCCACGCATGCACTGCCCGTGCTGCTGGGCACCACCACACACCACCAAAACAAAAGCACCACCACCACAGCTGCACTGTGCACCACCCTGTTCTCTATCTCTCGCTCTGTTTGCCAAGAGGGGGTGGCTTTTTGGTAGGGATTTTTGGGCTGCGGTAAGCGCGTATCACTTGCGCGTGCCACTGGGGCATGCCAAAGTCACACTCTACTCTTCGTACAGTGGCGGGCACAAAAAGAGACCACAAGTGTCAAAAAAGTCCATATCCATATCCACTTCAAAGGTGTTTCCGAATTGTTTTGATTCCTTGCTTATTGTTTAGAAAGTTTGGGATTCCATAGAATCTATGTTACGCGGTAACTGAAACGGTAATGGGTTTTGGAGCCCTCCTGCTACCCAGAGATCGGAAGAGCTACCAAGAATATCTTTCAAATTCGAGCTGTACAACTGGAATTCTCTTATGTAAATACATTAAAAACGTTGGGAAATTTCGATATTCGATCGGTGGATTCTACGCGCACTATTCGAAGATAAAAACGTACGAAAATCAATGGGAAGGGAGTGAAATGGGTGGGGATCATGAGAATGCGAATAATAGTGTGCATGGCAATTGGTTATGATTGATGTCAGATGTACTATTGGGAGGCCCGACAGTGTTCCGTCTGTTTGCTGGATGTTGCGTGCGCAACCCTCGCTCTTTTCTCTATTTCTTTCTTTGCGCAGAGCTGCGCAAAGTTTTGCCAAATGCGAGTGCGCTCAGAAGCATGCTA
>NW_022995758.1:1055563-1104331 GCF_900245975.1 Drosophila guanche | reverse complement strand
CCCCCCCCCCCCCCCCCCTCCCTAACACACACACACACACACACTGCGTGAAGACAACTAGAACGTCTGTAGGTATCTACTAATCTACCGGAGAAAAGGGATGGCCCATGGCTAGGGGTCACGTCACACTCACACTCGGCGCTTGCGCATATGGCAACACTGTCAGCAAAGAGAGCTTTATTCTGTGCACTTGGCAATGCTGTGCGACCTGTGTCTTTTCTGCTCTGATCTATTTATAACGAGCACACACACACACACACACACACACACACACACAGGAAGAGAGAACATTTGAAATACTTAGAAAAGTTGTGTTGTTATTTTCGCTTTCGGATGGTATGTATTACATTTTCCGTATCTATCTGCGTGCCTGACGATGGTGGGTGCATGCGCCCACCGCCTAGAGAAATGAACGCTCCCTCCACGATATGCATGTATGGGGATGTGCATATGGGGCACAGCAAACTCCCACTGCGTCAGCGCGCTCACTGGCCCACAAGAACAGACACAACCACCCATGCAGCAGCAGTAGCAACAGATTTGGCGCATGCTGGAGGTGGCACGGTGGCACAGTGGGAGCAATTGTTTAGGGATTGCTGTCAACACAGCTATCACTCTTCGAAATCTCTGGCATGTTTCACAGAGAATCCAATTTGCGAGTAGTTGACTTGTTTATTTTTAATACTCAACGACTGTCGGGTTTCGAGCGAATCTAAGACCTTTGGGTGCTCTCGACTCTCTAGAGTCTGAACCGAGGGGTGGGCAAGAGTAGGCGAAAACTAATTATTTGCCAATGCAATTTGTGTGCAGGGAGTGCAGCTTTGGCGGCTATTGTCCCAACATACTGAAAATTGTAAGGGCTCTTGCCACCAATGCCTTCGGAGTCGTTCCTTTTCCGAGTCCCAGTCTGACAGGAACACCACAACAAATGGGTTCCCTTGCGAGAGGTTACACTGTATGTACATTCACACATCGACAGTGCGCTCTCCGCTCTGTACGCAAATAACTAATCGATAGCTATTCCGTGTTCTATCTCTTACTAGTGCGCCGAGTGCTCTCTCGCTCTCCCTCTCTCTTCACTCTCCCACTCTTTCTGGCACACTGCTGCATGTGAATGTTCTGTGTCTACACATGTACAATGTTTGTGCATGTGTGTATCTTGACGCAAATGTCTACAAAAACAATGCAAGATAAAAACAACATAAAGTGTGGAAGGTGGTGGGATGAGAGGGAGGAATGGAGGGGTAGAAAGTAGAAAGAACAGTGAAAAAGTACGTTACGCATGCGGCGGCGGCAGCGGTGATGGCGGGCCGCGGCGACGGCGCACACGGGGCAATGGGCAATGGGCAAACGCATATGCCCCCATGTGAATGTATGAATATATACTCTTATGTACATGGTTACATATATTTATATGTATTATGTAAGGTGTATTCATATGCATTTGTACGGGGAAAAGCAGTAAGGAGGAAAAAGTAACGGTTAAATGACTCACAGATACAACCCAACACACAAACCAAAACACAGGCACATACACATACACAGAGATACAACCTTGCGACGAGGTTGCCATGTGCCAGTCGCTTGTTTTCCAATTGGAACTGTACTTGTTTCGTTTCGTATTATTCGACTATGAAAGTTTCGTACAACCCACCCCCTGTAAGCAGCGGCTGGTGCTGCTGCTGCTGCGCTGCCACTGCGATGCTGACGGCACAGTAGCGTCCATCTGAATCAGCCTTCTGTGCGAAAATCTCTGACGGCTGCTGCTGCTATGGCAAAGTGTATGTGTATCCATCCCTATGTGCCCTATAGGAGAGGGTGGGTATGTAGGAAATGCAACCCCTGTACACAAAAGATACACACACAGAGGCACAAAAACAGATTTTCCTTCTCAATGCAAATTGGAATTCTGTTTCAGGCAGATTGAAACAATAAAAGGGGTTTTGGAAAAATGTTACGCATACGCTATGTGTGCCGCCCCCACCTGCCCCCTCAGAGAGTAACCATTTCCTACCCCCGCTGCCAACATCACACCGCTCCGACCGACCACCACTCGACCGCCACTGACACGAAAAATGAGAACAGTTTTGCTGCTGCTGTTCGGCGCATGTTTTAATTACGGACACTCGCAGTCGACGTTCGGTTCAAGGCGCCGCTGTAACAGTACACACACAAAATAAGGGTCTCTTTCTGGATTATCTAATACACACACACACACACACGCTCGCGTGCACCCAACGAGCGGATACAGCACAGGGCACATGAATATGCACATGCAAATGCATTACATATTGGGTTTTAAATAGCCAACCAGAGAGATGGAGAGAGTGACAGTGTGAAAAAATAACAGTTTTCTGCCCCGTTTTTTGTTGTTGTTTGTTTGTGTGTGTTTTAGAACTGTTTACCGTTCACCCCGTCCCTCTTCTTCTTTTCGACGACGTCGTCGTTGTTGTTGTTCACTCCTCAGAGATGGAAAAATTGGATTTTGCGTGAAAAACTTATTGCTTACTGCGACTGTCTGCACCGACACTTTTCCGCTGAGCTGCGCGCTGAACAGAAAAGAACAGAACACACAACACCAACACACACGTACGGTCTGCCTTGCGCGAAAACCGAATATAGAGGAAAATCGAAAATTCTTCACGTCTGCGTCGCGCTCACACACACATACTGTTGTACAGGCATATAGGTGGAATCGGCAGGAGTGGAGTGCAATGGATGTTCAGGGTATACGCACCTGCGTGTGTCTAACTGATGAGGATGTTGCCTCCTCCTTCCTGGCCTTGGGACTGCTGCTGCTCAACGGTATTCTCCTGTAGGAACAGTTTGGACACTCTCGTACAATCACACACACACATCTATACATATAAATACACACGCGCCGCCGCCGCCAAAACGCTGCTACTGCCGCTGCGACGTTGTTGTGTTTGCTTTGCCCCTGCGTCGTCGCTCGCGTTTTTTGGACCCTGCATTTATTTATTATCACACTGCACATGCGAATATTCGCTGCATTTTACATTTGCGCACTGCCACGCTTGCCACAATGCCACTTGCGTTTTATTGTTGTTGCGCCCCAGCTTGCGTTTTGTTGTTGTTGCTCCCCAGCTTGCAGCACAGTGTGACCGCGGACTTAGCGATAACATATACCGCCCATCCCTCATACATATACCGACTTACACCTTCAGACTTGCAAAATATACCGCAAATATACAGTAAGAACTTAAGTAATTATCCCCGCTACATTTAAATAATTTATCGATATACATTTTTTGTTGATTAGTATTCCTAGGCGATAGTTTCTTGTCCTGGCGAACACATGAATGTACTTCTTTTTCGTTATATGAACCTGAATTTTAAGCGAGTCAACACAACATTTTTGAACAAGGGTAGTTGCATTACAGCAAACGGGTATTTTAGTGCGATAGGAGGAACCTATCGGCTTTTTATATGGAGAGCATATGAACAGCCGAGCGTTCTTTATTTGAAACCAAACTAGTTCAAAATAAAATGTTACAATTATAGATGCCTTACAATGTTTTCGAAACATCTAAAAACCGGCGTATAGCTCAGCGTGATCAGAGGTACAAACATCGATAGCGCAGGTGGTGGTCACCAAACGATATATCTGGGACAATGAACTACACCTTCGGCGTGCCGTTTAATGAACGGAACTACAAATTCAGTTGTAAAAACAAAAATTAACGAAAAAAATAAATAAATAAATATTGAAATGATTCAACCATTTCTTAGCTAAACAAATGTGTTCGACAATCGCACGACACGTCTGCGATAGCTGTTATCCTCATCGATTGGTGGCGGCATCCATCCCTGCTGCGCGGATAATTCAAATTAGAAATTGTTTGCGAAATGTGTTTAATTACGTTTCGGATATTATGTGAAACATTTTTCTATTGATTTCAGTTGGCCTGCAAACACACGTAAGCCCTTCAAAAGGCAGCTAGCAATATTGAAAAGAAATCAGCTAGACCAGCCATATGAGAGACTCACATACAATTTGTTTCACTCTTTTGGCGGGGGATTCACAGAACTTCATCACCAAAAACAACAACAACAACAGCAGCAACAAAAAAAAACAACAACGAGTTCAACTTTGGATTAATTGGCTTGAGTAATTTTTGATTTGGAGGCGACCGAGCGAAGGCGACGACTAAGTGCGACTGACTGTTGTCCGTTTGGCAGCCGCCTTTTAAGGCCCTGCGCGCTTCAGAGGCGCGTCATGCACACCAACCCACACCCACACCCACACCCTTGCCGCATGCCACAGCACACATTAGGATATGTATGTCCGATAAACGCTATTCTCCGAACGGACTTCACTGATTGCCCGCATGCAAAAAACAAAAAAATAAAATAAAATAAAATAATATAAAATAAGAAAAAGTAATGAGAACGAGAAAGAAAATGAAAACATTAAGAAAACTACTCGATACAAAAGAGGAGCTAAGGAACACGGCTTGTGATTTTCTTATCGCACGGAACTCCCCCACATTGGGCAGGGAATGACCAGACTAGTACGGGTCTCTGGTCTGTGGTCTTGGGTCTCTGGTCTCTGGTCTTCTGACATTTTGTTACTTATCGTGGTCTTCGGCCGCCGCTTATCACCGGAACTGAGAGATGGTGCTGCTCCCGCCGCCGCCGCCGCCGCCGCCACCGTCGCTTATCGTACACGGCTTGGGCCCTACTCGAAATCTTTTGCTTGACATGTGGCCGCTCTCGGTTCGTCGTAATCCCATCACCAGATGTGCGCTCGTCTTGTGGCTGGCAATGATCTTGAATATTTGCTGAACTTAGCTCGCAAAGCAGTCGCAGAACAGTCGAAGTGGGTCAACCGGGCCCTGCCTGATCATGGCCACACTCCACTCCAGACAATCCCTAGTCACGGTCAGGCCTTCTTTTGGTACACACACACACACACACACACACACACACACACACTCCTGGGCGCTCCAGAATGGAGCTGTTCGCCGCTAAGCACACGCCAATGTTCAAGGTCTGAGCCACCCCCCCACTGGGTCGCCTGTGTTGGAAGTGCTCAAGGTCACTCACGTGTTGTGCACGTACAACTTTAATGGATGAATCGGTACACATACCTACGTATCCTGTATGTACATAAACTCACATAAATGTGTACAATGATACAATAATATTTACAATGTGAACATCCTGTTCAAGCCGATTTCCTTTGTGGCTGCGTAACCGCGCAGAAATTTCTTAGAGCTCGCTTGGGCTGGGGCTTGTCTTTTGTTTTTGGATTTGGACTTGCAATGGGATGAATGCAATTTAATTTCAATTTTAATTCCCATTTCCACTTTCATTTGCCGTGGAGCGGCAGAAAACGCGAAACTTTCCATGGATTATGCGGCTGCATTTTTATTTGAGTTGTGGCGTCGGTCCGTGTTTTTGACGTCTGTTACGGTTACTGTTTGTGGCGCGCCAGCGTTGCACGTTGAAATGCCCGTGTGGCACTGTGACAATGTGGCACTGGCAGGCAGGCAGCTCTGCTGTCAACTGCCGGCGACCCAACGACGGAGCCACCAATAGACCCACCAGCCCACCAGCCCACCAACCCAGCGACCAACATTGAGCAGGACACCGCCACAGCCAAAGGCATGGGGCACATGGCAGGTCACAGCAGTCGATGCCGTAGTATTTGACGTGTACGAGGCAGTAGTACTACGATTCGCACACACAGCTACAGTTGCACAGCTGCACGGGGCAGGCAGGCACGGATGGCTGGAGGAGGCACGTGTACGTACACACCGACAAACGGACACACCAGCATGCGGCCCATACGCAACGTGACCCCATCTGCGCCTGCGTCTGTTTTGATATGAAAAGACATTGTCCTCTTTGGCCTCGCTTCATTTTTCTCGAGCTGCAAACAGTTGAGCTACGTGGCAACAAAAATCAAGAGTACGTGTCCTGGATGATCAGACATGTGCAGAAAGTGCTTCGGTTGCAGAATTTATCTGGTGATGTCTTGACTTTTCATTTCACTATGGTTCGTCATTGCTCTCCTTACACAACCCTAGAAAAGGTAACTCAACTCCGATCATTCGTAGTTCCCACACGTTGAAGATTTTGTAGTTTTCCCATCAATTGAAAGTGCCACCACATTCCAGTTTATCAATATTTATTCTTCTGTTACATAATCTCTTCAATCTTTTCTTTGACATCTTTGATTGACTCGCAATGCAGAGTATTTCCAGAGTCCTTCTTGCTGGATGGTAGTTGGCGTAACCTTCAGCTCGTGCGTCCTCCTTCGCCTCCTGCACGTTTCCGCACATTTGTTTGGCCTTGGACTCTGGTTTGTTATTGCCGCTTTCACACACACACACACACACACACACACACACACACACACACACACACACACACACTCTAGCAGTATTGCCTGGTTTACCGTTATGTTTGGCAGACACTATCGATTATTCATGGCGATTTGCCACACCCACAGCCTCGAATTCGCGAAGGCTCGTCCCTCGATGCTCCTAGATGCTGCTATCAAATCAGCTTGTCCAACGGTTCTGGCTAAGCTTAAAGCTAAAAGCTGAAAGCACAGGACGAAAGCTAGCGGTAAATGGAACATCTGGAAAAGGAGCTTTCCGGAAAGCATCGAAAGCCGGAAGGGGAAAAGTCGGCAAAGGAAAAGGAACAGGAAAAGGAAAAGCGATAATTTAAGCACAAAAAAATGTCATCTCCCGTTGGGTTTATTTGCGGCTCGTCTCTCCGTTTATTAATTACATTTATATTTAATTTTTATTCATACTGTATATGCTGTATGTATGTATATAGTTAATGCATATGTATTGCCGTTGGCATATGTATAATATATTTAGATTATAGATATCCAGCTGCAGGTTCTGGTCAAAATGGGAACGCGTCTAGGAACCAAACAAATCCAACAGCTCACCACGCACAAACTCGTTTCGTGATGCCGATAGAAAGTCAAGGCGAAAGTTCTAGGCCATCATCATCGATACGAGTATTCAAGAATGTATGAATTCATATTTTTTGTGTATAGAGTTTGTCCCCGAAGTGTGCTAAGAGGAAAATTAGGGACCAGGACCGAGCCTTAGCGCTGGGAGAAAGTGTGAATAATGGGACCATCAACTGCCCAGCCACAACCTTAAGCTCTTTGACGGCAAGGCAAGAAGTACGTTCCGTTTGGTCTCTGGTCTCTGGTCACTTTTCGCTGTCGCCCCTGTTCCACAGCTTCCATTTGGGGGTCTGCTAACATCTTAGTCAATTCTACGTGGCTTTGCTTTCACTTAGATTTAACGCACGCACTGCATCCGCGTCCGATATCTCCTTCCAGCTTGCAGCACCGTCCGCGGTGCGCACTGCCCCCCCCCAACTAAATCGATCGTAATAACCGATACCATAATAATAATAGATCGTTCGTTTTGCCCGCTACTCAAGTAAAGGGGTTTTTCGGATTCGGTTTGCTGGCTTATACACTTGCAAAGAACTTTTGAATCTCAAATGCTGTAGCTATTGGATGGGTGATATGACAATGGAGCAAGATCTTTGGAAAAGTTTCATTCAATTTAATGTGCAGGCGCAATATTTCTGATGGGCTTTGCAAGTGTATAGCCATGGACTTTGGAAACATACATATGGGATGCTCTTTCTACATTGATATTGTACGATTTGTTAGAGTTACAAAAAATGACATAAATTCTTTAAGGTTTGCATTTCGTTAAGCAACACACATCGATATCAATATAAGTTTAAGTTTAAGTTTAAGTTTAAGTTTTAGTTTAAGTTTTACTCTTTTAGGTATGTCAGTAGAGGTTCGCTTTTTGTTTTGTTTGTTTCTTTGTATGGGTTTAGTATGTATGTACTAACATTTAGGAATTTGTTCTATTCTCTCATAATATAAATATAACTCTCTCTGTATTTGCGGTATTTATCCCAATACTTTGGGTCGCTTGACTCTCGCTAGAAATATGATAAATGTATGTAAGTGTGTGATGGTGTTGGTATTTGATGTATGTATGTATAAATGTATGGAATTTATAGCTTCGTTTCACTTTGGCCCGTCCGCTCGTTCGTACATTCTGAACCATTCTTAACTTGCTTCGCCTAATATATTATCTGACATCCTTTAACATCTCCATAAACATATGTGTGTATTTATCTATATATATCTATAGATAGATCTCTCTCTATTCATTAATCATTATTCATTATTCAGTTGTATTTGCTTTTGGTGTCTTTGGTGTTTTCATTGCGTTTTCAATCTTAACCTTTGTTTTCCTAATACTCCATTCTCCTCCCCTCAACCTTCATCCGTCCTTCAATTCGACGCCTACTTGTGGCACTATCTATGCGCTCGCCGGGCTCGCACACAATTAGCCAACACTACTAGCTACTAGCTACTAGCTCTAACGGTAAACAACAACACAAATTACTACTCGCACTCACACAATGCTGTCGATCGAATCGATCAGTGGCATTCATCGTTACCCTACACTTTCCAAAACAAACAAAAGACATCTTAACTATGCATTTGCTTTCGGTTCCCTTTTCTGGTACTCTTACTGTTACTGTTCCTGTTCCTGTTCCTGTTTCTGCAGAGCAGCTTCTCCCATTTGCCAACACTGGCCAAGAGAAACCCACCCAGAGATCGATCGACCTATTGTCTACAAAAATACGCTTTCGCTGTGTTAGGTACATGGAATGGGGCTCCATTGGGACCCCAAATAGAGAGAAAGAGAGAGAGAGAGAGAGAGAGAGATAGAGTGAGAGCACGACCACGAGCACTGCTTGCTGCATGGGTAATCTATACACACGGATAATACGCATATGTATTGTTGTATTTTTAGCATGTTGTTTATATATATGTATATGTATATGTATATGTGGGTAGAGCATATAGCAGCTCCAGCATCATGTGGAAAAGTGAAGAAGCTGCAACTAGACACACACACGCACACGGCTAAAAGGTACACAGAGCCAGACACACGCACACATATAAAAAAGACGATAAGTTTTGCCTTTGTTGCTTTTGATTTTTGTTGTTGTTCTGCTTTCGATCTGCTTCCTCGATCCATCATACATGATGGGCCAACAATCGGCTATTTGTTGTTTGCCGCTTGTGAATAAGTTAATTCCATGGTGTAACATTTGGGACTAACCTTGGGCGTTTAGTGTTTGTTTTTTGCTCTACAACATTCATTGACTACGGGTAAGTATATTTGTATGCATGCATTACGCGCTGAGAGTGGGGAAACCAGGGGCAAAAGTTGCCACCAAAATCCGTGACTGGCACTAGCAGTAGGTACTACGTAATTGGAGCGATAATAGCAAGAGAGCAATAGATGGCAAGGTACGTTTGAGTCGAGGCTACGTTGTATTGTATTGTATGTGTTCAATCATTAGGTTCAATCATCAGAGGTTGTGGCTGATCCAAATCGAACCCAACTGTCTGTCTGAGTATGAATCTGAGTCCGAGTCTGAGTTTGAGTTTGAGTGTATTATTTTGGAGAAATATTGAAAACCGTTTGTAGGAGACCGTTTAGTTTAGCTTCAGTTGGTACATATATAATTGCATTCTTTGTTGGACTTTGCCTTCGTTCAATGCCGCTCGTTGGTGCACCGCTTAAGAGATGGTGCAGGAGTTGCGCTTGGCGCCCATGCTTCGCTCCTGGATGCGCTGCAGGTGCTGCAGCTGGGCCGGCGTTGGGGCATGCGAGCCGTGGCCACCAGCGGCGGCTGCAGCCGCTGCCGCCGAGGTGGAGGCCGATCCGGAGGCTGACCCCCCAGCGGCACCGCCCTGGTGGTGGCCATGATGGCCATGGTGGCCATGATGGTGCAGCGGTGTGCCCGGCCCATTGTTGCCGATCTGCTGGGGCAGCGACTGGCGACGACGGCGCAGTGCCGGACTCAGGTTGTAGGTGATCTTGGCCTGGGTCAGCAGCTCCTTGAATACCTGTGGATTGGAAGGGAATATCATCGGATTGGATTGTCTTTAATTGGATGTATGTATTTTCGGATGGAGTGTGGACTCACCTGCGTGACGTTCTCGTTGCTGGCGGCCGAGGCCTCGACGAATCCGTTCTCCCAATCGACTGTCACCACCGACTCTGTGGTGGCGTACTCCACCTGGAAAGAGATGAGAACTCTTAGACTCAGGGCTTCACTGGCAATTGGAACAACTCTTCTGCACCACTCACTTCTGGCCCCCCCCTCATTGGGCACGTGGACGCGTTAACTGTACGATTCCCCCAACCGAAAATCGCAGACAATGAACCCGGAACTTTATTATTTCTTATCGGCATCGAAATCCTTAAAGACGTCTAAATTGGGACGATAAAAAAGTAGAATAAACGCAAGCAGGACAGAAGGAAGGAGAGGGAAAACACACACACAAAAAACAAGAAATTTTGCCAACTTTGTTGGGGAAAGCCGGACCGAAGCCGAGTCGAGGATTTCGAGGCCCCCGTGTGCGGGGGCCCAATTCTTCCGAATGAACAGCCTCGGAAAACGAGTGCAGAATCGAAGGAATAAGTTGCCCACGGCCCCCAAACAAGGTTTCTGTACTCACACACACACAAAAAAACTAAATAATAATAAAAAAAAATACGACAACAAAAAAAAAGGACCCCAAAAGCCACCAACAAAAAGTTGATTTCACTTCGTTGGAAAACAACCAACAAAAAAACAGATGAGAAGAAAGAGAACGCACAGCGAATGAGAATAAGAAGTAGGATAAGAAAAAGAAAAGTAAGAGGGGATGATGAGACGGTGGGTGGGTGTGGGGTGCACTGGAGGGGCATGGGCTAGGGCGCGACAGTCTGGCGTTTGCTGAAATTTGCATTTTTATTATATCAGAAGTCGCTTAAAGTCAATACACCGCACCGCCAAGGGGCGGACGGGCGGATAGAGGACAAGACCATTAGAGTGCCGTGCAAGCAAGCAGTGGATATACCTCATAGGGCTTAGTGGCGAGCAGTTTACAACTGAAAGCAGTCGTTAGAGCCGCAATTACAGCAGACACTCCGCTAGGTGCAGCGAGCAGATTGAGACACACAGAAGTTGCAAGCAGAGCTAACTGTATAAAGCAGTGCAGAGGGGATCTGGCGTAGCAAGCAGTTCAGTGTACCCCTTTGAGGGGAAGGCAAGCAGTTCAGTGACCCCGTTTAAGGGGGAAGCAAGCAGTGTTCAGCAGGTTTAAAGAGATCAAACAAGCAGTTTATCCAGGTGTCGGTAAATCGTCCGCAACAAGCAGTGCAATGGAATAGAAGGAGGAGAAAGCAGACAACAAGAAGCACCAAATAAGTGACAAATAAAAAAAAACAAGCTACTGCATAAAAGGGAAGAGAAAGGGAAACATATAAAACGAAACGAAAGGACGCAACTCGATGGCGAAGGCAAGGCACGCGAAAGATAAATAAAAGAATATTCAAATTTATAAAGCCCCAAATGAAGTTGACCAAACGAAAGTCAACAAAATAAGTGGAAAGTGAAAACGGATTCAAATGACAATAAAAAGGTTGCCGGAGAAGGAAAGTCGCAGAATTTAAGCATTAAGCAAATGATCGCTATTTTAACATGGAGTTTCTGGGGATTCTCTTCAGGGGATGGTCAGAGTCGTAAAAATAATATTCCTTGGGCATATGGAAGTGTGTTTTTCCATTTAATCCTTTACCGAAACTGAAACGATTGCCTTTGATATGTGGCGGCTGGTTGTAGCCAACATGTTGCATAAATTAGGCACCGAACATTTTTACATTTCGCTTGACACTCGCCTGAGACCCGAATTCGCCCCAGCTACAGTACAAATTGGCTCAGTTTTCCCCTCTCCACTCTCCATTTTTTCGCTTCCCGTTTCACTTTCAAGTTTGACAATCAAAGTGGAATTTTCCGGGACAGTTCTCCCCCTCACCGTTTACATCCCCATCCCCTCTGCGTGTGTGTGTTTTTTCTCTTAGTTTTCGTGCCTGAATTTATTAGAAACACTTTGGTCGTGGGCCCCGGGGCTAGGTCTGAGTCGCCTCCATATTTGTGGCCAGAACTTATGCAGAACCCAAATGCCCAGCTGTGGCCTCAGACCCAGACCCAGACCCAGTCCCAGTCCCAGTCTCAGTCCATGCCAAACGATGATCGTTTAAGATATGCAAAGTACTCCCTCCCGCTCCCGAGTCGTGGACGCAGTTTCAGTTATTATTATTATAACATTTAGGGGTATTTGACTCGAGATTATTTCATTGCTGATTGCATTTAACTCTGCGCATAGTATGTACATATTCTTATGTATATGGAACGCTTCTTGCGATGCTGACTTATATGTAGCACAGTAAGTAGGAAGTGGCTCTGCTGGAACTCTTATCTGAGAGTTTCCTTATCCACGTTCAATTATTGAATTTTAACGCCTGCAACCGCTTCGATGTGTGGCTCATCTGTTAGTAATAATTACAGCTTTAAAGAGAGCTAATTTAAAGCAAATTTCGACACTCCAACGCAAGGGCTCGCTCATTCCCCTAAGTGGCAGCTGAGTGGCGACTATTGCATTCCTGACTGCGTCGCATTCCTTGTCTTTCATTTGCCTGTTTCGAGTTTCTTCCTTTTGCTATTTTTTCGTCTATCAAATTCCTGCCCTGCCTCGCTGCCCCGCTGGCTGTGAGAAAATTTACGATGCAGCCGCCTGACAGCAAAAGCTCGGAATGGGAAGCCGTCTAGCGGGGAAGTGAGGGGAGCGCAGGAACCACAGCTGCAGCGATGCTGCCATCCACAGGCCCACTGGCCTGCCGCTCTGCTTGGAGATGGCACAAGGCAAATGGAGCCTGTCACACGAATCCAATGAATTTTGAGACTCAATTCAACTGCATAAATCTAAGCGCTCCCCTGGGGATTGCTTCTGGTTGAATTCGTTTAGTTTTTAAGCGAAGGAGATACAAAATGAACAGGATTGATTGATTGATTGACTGCTTAGCGTCGCCGTGCTTAAAGCACGGACACGAACTGTGCCCATTCCATCTCTGGTAGTTCCACTTTGTTGCGTGGGATATTGCATACTTTTCAGCTCTGGCGTTTCACTAATTATGCAAAAGCCCCCCTCCCCCTGTTGGGGCTTGGCGGTTGGGCTTGGGGGCTGGGCTGCCACATTTGATGACATTCCATTTCGTGGGACTATCGCGCATAGTTTGCACATTACTCGAAGGTCTGTCGCTTCGGCACGCTGCCACTTTGCCACTTTGTGGCAACTTATAACCCTCTGCCACACTCTCTCTGGAATTTCAAGTGTTGCATTTTTGGATCCAGCCCCACTTGCCGTCCCGCCCCTCTCATTGCTTGACGAGTTTTCTTTGCATTTTCCTAGATTTTATTTTAACGGAGTGTAGATTCCAGATTATGAACTATCTTTGGGGTCAACGGTTGAGCCAAATAAATGTATCCTCCGTTGAGCATCATTTTTTGGTCTTCTAAAAGTCCTCCCCATGGAGCTTTCACTGTCTATTGAATACACAAATTATTTTGGCGCTTGGCTAAAATTCTGACAAATTGTTTAACTGACTTTCGCAACGCCCCCAAACCCCATACGTTCCCCTTCCATTCGCTTCGCTTGGGGTTGGGGTTGGGGTTGGGGCTGGGGATCGGATTCGAGTTCGAGTTTAGGACTGAAAACTTTTGATTAAACCGTTTTGGTTCTGCTCTTGTCACTCCATGCCCCCCACAATGGCCAACCCACACCATCACCGGTGGTTACGCTTGACAAACTTTACATAATTGCTGAAAACACCCCATCCGCTGTGGCACTTCGATGGCGTGCGGCACTTGGGGAGTGCCCATGTGGCATGTGGCATGTGGCATGTGGCACGAAACGGTTTTTGTACACACACGTAAGCAATGCCAAAGACAACAATCAGAGCGGTCAGGCTGTCTCCTTCTTCTACTCCTTTAAGGGCCGCAGTCAGCAATTAAAATTGATGCAAATTAGGGAAGGGCCACCGCATTGACCTTGACAAAAAAACCGCGACCACATCAGACATTAAACAATGCCAATCCCCATCCCCATCCCCATCATAATCCCCATCACAATACTCACTTCACGCTCTGTCTCGGGGTCGGCAAGCAGATCAATCTTGTTGCCCACAACCACAATGGGCACCGCTGTGGTGGCCTTCGTCTCATGGATCTGGTCGCGTATTCCGCGCACCTCCTCGAAAGTGCTGCTGTCGGTGACGTCGTACACCAGGATGAAGGCGTCCGCCGAGGATATCGAGAGAGCGCGCATCGCCGGGAACTGCAAAACAAAACAAGAGACACAAAGAGAAAAGAGAAAAGAGAGAAAGACAAAGTTAGGTGATTGCTGAGCGAGTATGCAAATTGTGAGTGCGGCTACACCGAAGCGGGGCAAAGCCATCAACAACAATTGTTTCCTCAATGATAATTTGCATATATTTATACTGTCACACACAAACACTCACGAGTCCTCTCAAATATGCTTCAAGCACATACATACATACATATGTGCACACATACATACTTATACATACACATATGTACGTACATATATATTTGAATAATCACGGATAATCATGTAAATTTCGTTTTCTATGCCCGTTAAACATTTTCACACTTTTCAGTGAGCAATTTTCCGCCTGGTAAATGTGCTACGTACTGAAATATGGCATGGCAAATAAAATAAAATGGAATGGAGTGGCAGAAGGTGGCAAACGAAAATTGAATTTCTCTTTTGTGCGAGCGGGTTTTAGCATAATTTTCTAATATTCCACTCTTAAAAACTTCCAAAGATGAGGTTCATTCGTAAGAAAAATGCAAAACTGAATTCATACCATGAATTTTCTTTCATCGGATGATATAGAGGAAGGATCATCTTTCATGCTAAATAAGATTATACATATGTACATTTTAGCAGTGGGAACCAGTGGTGAGTGGGGAATGGCAGCAGAATAGCATTCACAGCAGATCAACAGTAGAGAGGCGGAAAGGAGAGTAAAAGCAAAGACCAATGTTGACCGTAATGTCAGCAGCATCAGCATCGAATAAAGCAGTTTTATTTGGGGCTTTTGGTATATTTACAAGCAGTTCTCCTGCTACTGTGCTACTGCTTCACAGGTCAACCCGCAAGCAGTGCGATTGATTCATTGGCAATGGGAAGGAACATGATCTTTTGTCTCTCTGTTGCTGCCTCCTGCTTCGATTGCATTTGGGGTCGTTCTGGCGACACGCGTGCCTAATTCGTGATTCGTGTTCTTCCTATTGGCAATTACGTGCCATGCAGATGCACACCCAATGCCACAGACGTGCCGTGCATAAGCTCTTCTGCCTTCGGGAACTGCTTCCATTTTGCGGACCCAAATTCCCCGTAATTAATATTTGCAGAAAAGTGGCCTATGAATGCAAACGGTTGCGGGTTTGTCAAGGAATACACTCATGGCTGTCCGTGTGCCCTTTTGTTTAATTAACAGTCCTTGATGGCCGAACCAGGCCCCATATCTGACCTTGAACGGCCGGCAACTCTGCCACACTCGACGTCTCCCATGTCATTAGATGTTCACATTTGTGGCAGCCCAACCCAGAGACCAAAAACGAGGGAACACAACAACACGGACAAGCAAAGACAAACGGACGGACACAGACGGTCACAGACACGGACACGGACACGGACACGGATGTATGCAATTTGTGAATTGTGTACTTAAAGCAGAGCAGCGCAGAGTTGAGCAAATGGTTCAGCTTCCATTCAAAAATGGCATACAAAATGAATCATACCAAAATGGAAACGAATTAGCGCCACAAACGAGCAGAGAGGTACAGTCAGAGGTTCACTGGCATTCATCGCCTTCATCTCTGACTTGGGAGCTCCATTCTGCGGGCTCCACATTTCCCATTCCATTGTCTCGTTTGTCTGCCAGTCTGCCAGCCGAGAGGAACCGCAACCGCAGCATTTTGGCCAAAGCACTCCGCTCCGCTCCACTCCTTCCGAGCTGTGTACCTAACATAATGGCTTTCAAAATCATGCGCCCGCCAGTTCCGCAGGTTCCAAATTGAATACGCACCCAACTCGACGGGCAAAAGAGGCAGCTGTATAGTTAGAGAGATTTGGTGCCTCCATGGAGAGCGTGTAAATAAAAAGGCAGTCCACTGACCAGCTGAAAATTGAAAATCCCAATGAAAAAACTCTCACAAAAGCGCAAAAAATAACGACACAGCGCGGAGAGAAAAACAAGAGGAAAGGGCTCTACTCTCGACCACAATGCCCCAGCAAGTATCCTGCAGCTCAGATAACAGGGAGAGTGAGTTTGAGAGAGTCCATCCTTTTACCTCTACTCGAACCCCAAATCGAACTTGAAGAGGCACTTGGTAATCGTGTTGGCTACCGATTGAATGTCGCCATAAAACAATGAATTGAAATGTTTCAATATACACCTGAAAGGGGAGCTGGGAGAACACTTTTTTGCTTCGATATGTCTTGGAACGCACTGAAACGATAATCGATTTTGCGCTGGTTGTCCCTTTGCCTGCCTTCTGTCCAATACAAAATAAATAACAATTGTACTGCAGAATTTTTTGGAGCTTTTTTTGGTTTGAATACCTTTTGGAATACGCGAACAATCGAAACCTTTTGGTTTATTTCGAACCCCTTTCGGGGCAAAAGAAAAAATCTGCCCACACAAATGGGTTGTACTTGATTTTAATGTATATTATTTGAAGGCTTTAAAGTTGCAAAAAAGGCATTCCGAAGGGCCGAACACAGCAGCTGAAAAGTAAAGTAAAGCATTTGTGGCTTAAAGCAACATCCTCCAACTCATTTCCATGAGGGACTTGCCTTTGCTCTCCTTGCCTTTCCCTGACTTTTGCTTTCACTTCCACTTCCTGAATTTGCCAAGGAAGAGGCTTCCTTGCAGACAACACCAATGTTTTCATTTCATCAGAACGAGTTGGGAAATGTTTTTGCATGGGCTCGATGGCTGTTTGACTGCCGGCAGAACAGACAAATATATAGAGAGAGAGACAGATGAGCAGAGCAAAACATAACCCAGTAGAGTAGACTGAACTTGAGCTACCATTGCTATGAAGTTGCTCTTATTATTGTACATAACACGCTCAAGATGGGACTGCTCGGGCTTATCAATGGTGTAGGTGTTTTTTTCTTCCTTTTTTTTTGGGCATTCGTTTATTTTGTGCATTTGAGGGCCAGGCTGCGACATCCTTTTGCCATCCTCTCTGTCTGTGTGTGGTTTCCGCTTGTTTCACATGCGACAACCGAAGCACAACACCGCAATGATGCCATGCTGTTCCTGTCGTTGTCAGCTCAGCTCTGCTCACTCTCTCTCTCTATCTGCCTTCCATTCAATGGCAAGTCCTGGCATCCAACTCGTAAAAGCACCCTGCACCCTGCACCCTCGTCGTCCTCCCCATCCCAATCCCAATCCCAATCCCAATCATATGCTGGCTCTTGATTTCTCAATGGACTCCACAAATGGACTTGCCACTTGCCGGGCTGATTGTGTGACTTTTGTTTAGCATTTTCCTATGGCGCTTTCCAACGGGCGCAGTGACGCCCATTGAGCAGAGACATTGACTGCTGGCTCCCCTGGAATGCAGCCAAGGACATTTTGGTAAGTTGCAATGCAAAGCAAAATTCAATACCAAGAGCAGTTGGCATTTATTGGGAAGCACGAACCCAAAGGGTTTGCCAGGGGGAGTTCTCATAATGAAGTAATCCACTGTATGCAGACACTTCATCATCACATCTGACAGGTGTCCATTATTCCAAACACCTCAATATCATGCCAAGTTATGGAATGAAGTTTGCTCAACTTTAGTTGTGGATATTCATTCCCTTTTCCGCTGAAATACATTATCCTGCAGATAATAAAGTCTAACTACTTGGAAGTTTCTGCATTCCTGTTGTTGTCGTGTCCGTTCCTGCTGCCAGACTATTTCTTTTGATTGAATTTCGGACTTGTTTTGCATGTGGAAACGGATGCCACACCTTGCCAATTAGATCAGCATTCGGGGTACAAGACTTTGGTTGATTTGGCTTAAAACTAAAACGAAAACGAAAACTCAAACTCAAACTCAAACTACATTTGGACAAAACTTAGCTTGGCTTGAACTTTTACTAACTTCATTTACACGCAGACAATTGTTGCTCCTCCTCGTGTGTGCATCCCTTTGCTCTCGCTCTCCCTGTATGCCTGACCAGAACTTTGTGAAATTTTTGTTTCGAGCCAAGCCACGGACTGCTGAAGAGCAGCAGAGCGAACCCTTGTTACCACTTGAGAGCTTTATTGTTTCCGAATTGGAACACTTACAATCATAGATACGAGCATCTTATAGATAGTTCTTAGAGCTTAAAGCCCCTCCCTATGTATCCCACTTTTGCCATGCACTCACTGTTCATCCTTTCGCCATCATTATGTACCTCTCGACAATGTTTTAGTCTTGGTGGAGCTTGGTGGAGCATCTGTAGAGGGGGAAAACCCTTTCCATGTTTTTATTTTTCCATTTTTCCATTTTTCCATTATGTGTACAATGGCCAACTGTGTTTTGCTCTGGCAGCCATTAGATGCGCGCCATGCATGCCATTATGTCTATGGTTTGGCATCCTTTTCAGGAACCCTACCGGCAGCCCACAGAGTGCGTTGCGTGACCACAGAATTTACGTTATTGATTTGCAAGAAAAACGCAAAGAGCAAAAAGGTGTACAATCCAATTATGTGTCTGGAAAAGCGTTGCGGCATTTGAGTGGACACAAGGCTCGGCCGTTGCATTATGTGGGAAATATCATTAATTATTTGGGCTGAGCAAAAGGGCATGCACGAGTCGACTCTGTCAGTCTGCATGCAGTGCACGCGAGTCGACAGAGCCAGGTGCCGTGTCGTGGTGTGGCAAAGTGCAGAATATATTCATATAAAATATTTGTAAATTGGAATTTTTAAGCAAATACCATTTGCGGTGGGTAAACAACGAATTTTATGCCCTGCTCCGGTCGTAATTTCTGCGTAACAAATATTGATAGAGACGCCCGGGGCATGTGGCATGTGTGTGTGTGTGTGTGTGTGTATGTGTGGCCTGCGGTCTGTTATCTTTGGGCACACGCAGGCATATCACTCATACGTACACGGGAGAAAGAGAAGGACAAAGTGGGAGAGAGAGAGTCCTTAGCCGTCCGTCGGAGTGTCAACTATTTGGCCAGGCTGCGGTGCCGCTCCAGCCTCTGGGCCTGCCGAGTGTGCCTGTGTGTGTGTGTGTTTGCGGCAGTTTATGGACCTCCCCATGCTCCCACAGCCTTGACCGAACTATGAGTGGTACAGTGCGTTGCAAGAGTACAAGTCATCCCTTGATTTCATTAAGCATAAACCGTGGAACGGAAACTCGGAGACCAAAAAGAAGTACCGTGGCCTATGGCTCCGAAACGCACTGTGCACTAGTGATGCTTATGTTTTTGAGTGTTTGTTTGCCTTTGCCATTGCCGCAGTGTCGTTTATGGCTGCCACTTGGCACTTGGCTGCAAATGATTGCGCATACGCACCGTGCGCCACTGGGACTAATGCGAGGATAACAATGGACGGCAGAGCGAACAGAGAACAGAGAACAGAGAACAGCGAACAGCAGAAGGAGCTGCTTGGCCAATATTGTAAGAACTGCAATCCCAACTGGGAATGGGAAATCCACACGCTTTTGGAGCCACAATCAAGGCATCGGAGTACTCGTGGTTGTATATGTATCAGGATTATGTGACGGCAGAGTTGACCCAGTGCCTGCTGCTGCAGCACTCGCCTCTTAGGACCATTATTAACTACACATGTACAGAGTACAGTGTACAGTGTGTGCACATATGATGCGACGACCTGCCACTGGTCGATTTATGCTCGCAACCGCCAGCTGGGATAACTACTCCAGCTCCCAGCTCCCAGCGCCTCGATACTCTCTCTCTCTCTCTCTCTCTCTCTTGTGGCTTCTGCCGCTCTCCGAGGGATCGTAAAATTTATGAGCAATCCGTGAAAGTGTTCAAATTTATAACCTGTTTGTTGCTGCTAGTTGGGTTTGAAGAGTGACTTGGGGCAGGGCCCGGGCCCGGGCCATTGTCAAGTGCCTGTTTCGGTGTGGCCATGTGGCAGCTCATTTGAGGGCTGATTGGGTGAGGGATTTGCCCTATAAGGATTCCCATCCAGCAATCCCTGCAAAATCCATTTCATTAGTAGCAGCATTTCCAATTTCAGCTCCCATTTGGCAGTGAATCTTGCAACCATTCGTTCTTTGTGCCCATCCCCTGCCATGCCATTCCTCATACTCGAGGAGCTCGCTATCGCATGTGTTCGATGTGCCCATGCCCATGCCCATGCCCGTCCTGATGATTCCATTGTACAGCACATAAATCGGACGTAGAGCCGCGCCAAGGACACGCCTGTATGTGGGGGAATGGGACTGGTACTGGGACTGGGTCCAGAGTCACAGTTCACTTGGCTTTGGCTCCCAACTTGACTGCACTCGCTGCCTGACTGACTCCATTTGCACCCATCCATGTAGCCACCATGTAGCCATACTCGTATAGCCATATACTATAGAAACGGATACACGGCTACACGGATACACGGCTACACGGCTGCAGGGGGCCCCTCCATTCATATTGCTCAACATCTGTTGCCGTTCGTTCTTCATTCTTTCATTCACTCGCGTGTTTTTTATTTTTGTGTCAGCTTCTTCTCTTTTTTTGTTTGTATTTTCTTCCATGAACAACCATTTCGATTCGCGCCTGACGGAAGTGGCAGCGAAATTGAATCGCAGGCTGTAATTTCCGCTGCACAAAGGGCACGCAGCTGGATGATGTTGATGATGGTTGGAGATTGCGACGGCGAAGCTTCAAAGGCAGTTCCTGCACCGGGAACAGGACGAACACTGGCAGCAGCAGCAGCAGCAGCAGCAGCAGCAGCAGAAGGACCACCTGGGAAACTCTTTGAAATATTGAATATAAACTAAATGCTGCTGGCTGCCCTGTTGCAACCCATTAGAGGAGGTTATTTAAAATTAAAAGCACCGGACAAGCTCGAGGGGCCACCAGCCAGGAGGAGCAGCAACGGCAGGATAAACCTGCTACGAGCGAAGGGAGTCAGGGTGGCAGGAAACTTGCTCCCAATTTTTGATTCACTTAATGAACTGTTCTTGTTGTTGTTGGAGTGTGAGCGGTGTGGCACTTACCTCGTAGGAGCCAGCCGTGTCGAGAATGTCCAGGGTGAGGCTAACGCCGGCAATGGAGAAGTTTCCCTGATGCATCTCCTCGATGGTCCGCTTGTACTTTGGGCTGAATGTGTTGTATAGAAACTGTGTGATTATCGACGTTTTGCCCACCTTGGCGCTGCCCATGACGACGATCTTGTGGCGGGCATTGGCCGGTCCGATGGCATCGTCCACCGCATTGGTTCTGCCCACTCTGCATGGATATACAAAGGGGATATACGAATGGAATGGTTATAGCTATGGTTATGATTATTGTAATGGTTAATGGGTACAGTGTGGTGTGTGTGGTGCAGGCAGAAAGAAAAAAACGTGACTTGAGTGAGTTAAATTCAATTAAATTCAATTCATTTGCGTTTGCTGTTCAAATTGATTCATGATCTAATATCAATCCCCCCCATTCCTCTGGTATCCTTTCCTTTGCCTTGCCGTTGCCCCTCGCTTACCCTCTGTTCATTTCTTTATACCCGAGGGACGGACTTTATCCCCTGGGCGGCTCATTAAATCTGTGCGCTACATTTAAAATTAATCATTACGGCAACATCAGAAAGCGACGGCGACAGCGACAACTACACAACCACAGCCACAGCCAGAGCCACAGCGAAAGCAAAAAGCAAAAAGCAAACAAAGGACACCTTATGTAGTAGGATCCTACCCATTATATACAGTGTGTACATATGTAAAGGTGGCGCCTTTATGTATCGCTCTGCAGTAACTGCCGCTTCGTGTTTCGCGTGCAAATTAATTGGGAATCGAGGGAATTACATTACTCCGCCGCTTAAACAGTTTTCTACTTTAAAGTTCTCTCCCTTTCTGATCAAACAACATGCAACATGCAACATGGCTAAAACTATTAGTTGAATCGCAAGCGGGGAAGACTCTGGAAATGGATTGTCAAATCTGATATCGCGTCGGCTGGAAATGGCCCTTAATTACGAGAGACACCATCCAGAAGCGGGATCATATTTGATTTTAATAAGCGCTATTCTGTTGGCACTCTCCCTGCCAGAGAGAGAGAGAGAGAGAGAGTGAAAGGTTCTATAAACATGAGTCCTTTCCTTTCTCACCGCCGAAACTGGTTGGGGCGTAATATTGTAATCAAAGGCCCGAGTGTAACGAAGGAGGAAACGAAGAAACAAAAGCAGGAAAAACATGAAATTCTTGTCCTGACAGGCAAAACAAAGGGAAAAGTATGCAAACTAAAAGGAAACATGAGGGAAGGGCAGGGGAAAGGAGGCACACGATGTCCGGCCAGGAAATCAGGCGGGGGAGACTGACTGACTGCCTTGTCCGCCGCGACTGTTTCCCTTTTACGCTTTACCCGCATCCCGCATCCCGCATCCCGCATCCCGTGTCCCTTTTTCGCATTTCCCATTTCCCATGTACTTTTGGGTGTCTTCCATGTCGTTCTTTGAACTTGCGTTGAAGAAATGAAAATGTTTGCCCCTAAGAGAAACGCTAAGATTCTTTACATGTTTGCCGGGGCTGGCGGCTCCTACTGTATGCGGCGTAGGGTATTGAATTGGGTCTGGGCTGACAGTCGGCTCATCCTTTCTTGTACTCCACCTGGACCGAAAACCCCTCGACCCATTGTCCCACTCACAGGACAGAACTTTTTCCGCCGCCGCCCACTTGGAGTTTTCGGTCCCCCTTTGGAAATTCTTTTGCAATTATTGCGGACAGCGATTGAAGTTCGTCGTCGTCCCCACAACCGCACCACGCTCCCACCGAAGACATTGTGACACTTGGACTGGCCGTACGGCAGGGCAGCTGGTCCTGGTCCCAAGTCCCACGCCCGGACTATACTCGGTTGCAGCTGCGCGCTTCGCGGGGGAGCTCGCAAAATGTGAACTTGATGTAAACTTTTCCTCCTTTCCAATCGTCATTGGAACTGGAACGAGACCCTTAAAAGTATTTCTTCTTTGGCTGTGAAACTACTTAATTTATTGCACAATATTTTAATGAAATGTGTTGAACTATGAACGGAAATCGTTCGAGTTCTTCTGCGACCGTTCTCTTAATGAAAACAAAAACTTTCTAATGATTGCCTTTTGCTTTTGGTTTATTTGGGATACCCTTTTTGAAGGGCAGGCCAGCAAATCGCCAGAGAACTTTTCACGTGGAAACAAGATTTCGATTTCGATTCATTTGTTTTTGCTATTCGATATTTTGTTTTTACTCGAAATCTGGAGGAGTCTTCCCCTGCCTCTTCTGTGTGGAAAGTCAACTGGAAAATATAAGTTTTGGCATAGTTTTCCCACTCACTGAGCGCATGAAAATGTATATCTATATCTACTGATACAATGCTGACACTTATGCCATTTCGAAATTTTCAAGTTTTCTTTTTGTGGGGGGGGGTGTCTGGATGTGAGGCAAACTACGTGAATGGATTTTGCACGCTCGCTCACGTGTGGGTACATGTTTGCGTGTGTGTGTGTGTGTGTATGCATGTACGAGTATGTATTGTTGCAGATGCCTGCAGATTTATTTAGCCATAACTTACTTGTCACGCTTCGGCTTATCCTCGTTGTTGTCATCCTTCATGAAGGACGGCTGCAGGCTGAAGCGTCGACGCAAGTGACGGCCACGCATCCTGCTGCTGTCTCTGTCGCTGTTGATTTGGCGGTGGCTGTGGCTGTCGCTCTGACTGTCGACTGTGCCTCTGTATCTGTTGCTCTGTTGCTCTGCTGCTGGTTCCTCGGGCAGGCCGTAAATCAACGTCTCAACGACGACGTCGCCGACGTCTCTCACTCTCTCTCTCACACTCTTTCTGTTTGGTGTCCCTTTATGCTGGCTGTCGGCGTTTGCATAAACAGCAGGAACTTTGTTGTCGCTGCCTCTGCCTCTGCCGCTGCCGCTGCCGCTGCTGTACTCTCTCGTCTTACTATGCTTTACACTGCTTGCTTCTGTTCACACTCTGCTTCGCGGCCTGCTTTCCACTGCTCGGTTCGTTCTGCTTGCGACGCTACGTTTTATTATCAGCAGTAAGTGCAAGTGTATTTGTAGCCGTAACGGGCAATGGTTATGGCCACGTTAACGCGGTAGTTGGGCCTTAGTTTATTATTAGCCCCGTTAGCGCTTTCCTTCGCTCTCTCTCTCTCTCTCTCGGTCTTTACAATTGGTATGCAAATATTTGCCTGTTGCTGTTCGCCTTCTCCTTTGCGCTCTTCTTGCGTTTCGTTTTAATTACGTGACTCGATGATTATTTTCCTCGCCAATTTTCGTGTTTACCTGCAAATTGAAAATGTTTGGATGAGACAAAGCCATAAATTACAAATGTCCCACTCAAGCCCACCATGCTTATCCACCGTGGCAGCATTTGATTATTAAAATTAAAACGAAAACCATTTACTAAATAAAAGAGGCAACAAAAGCCATGTGCGAAGTTAATAAGCTACCCTTTAAAAACGAAGAAACAGGGGAAGAGATGTGGGAGATACAAACAGAAGCCACACCACGCCACTCCTTGCCTTTGGAACTGCTTTCATTACAGCTATATTGGTGAAAGCAGTTCTAGTTGCTGGCAATGCAGTGCACGCAACTGGATTAGTTTTCCAATTGGAGTATTTCAATCTACTGCTTCTGCTTCTGCTCGTTTAATCTACATATTTACTATTTCCTGTACATGGACCGACTGCACTGCTTCGTATGTATGCTGAACTTCTGTTAAGTTTGCCAGTGCTGGAGATAATTAAGCGGAATGAATTTTGCGGGTTTCCTGACCCACTTACATTTCATGAATTAAATGCAATTTCTTTACAGAGCTGCAACTGAACTTGTCCTTGTGGTGGCATTTCAATCGAATTAGTTCTTTAACATAAAGTTTTCAATAATTTTACCATTCTTTTCTGCTTGATTTAGTCTCCTGATGGACTCATTATCAGTCAGTAATTAAGCACTAAACCCAGCACTATTGTTGGGGATTGCTGGATCCAGCGATTTACTTCAAGAGAAACACAATCTGCCACACACGATGCAGATGCAGATGCAGATGCAGACACAGAGTCCTGGGACTCAACGCAAACAAACTTAGAAACACGAAACGCCTTTTCAGCAACAAAATAAATGCCTTGAAAAAGACGCATATAATTGTATCTGTGAACAATGTTTTACTCTGCTCTGGCCTGCTTCCATTCCGCCTCTGGCTGTCGTCTTTTGTGCTGTGGCACATTGAACTGTATTTAGCACAATGTGCAACAAGCAGCAGCAACGGCAAAAGCCAAAGCAAAAGCAAAAGCAAAATCAGCCAGTGAGAAGACGGAGCAGCAAAGGAAGGAAATCATTTGAAACCTTCTATAAATCTCATTCAGAGAATGGCTGATGCGGTGCCGAAATACCAGTCTGGAATCAACGCACAGCTCACTTCAGAGCTATTCAATTATAGGGCATGCTTTATGCATACTTTGTGGTCGACAAGTGGATAAACTCCATCACAGAAGACAGCAACAGGGACAGGAACAGGAACAGGGCTCGATAGAATGGAGCATAAAGTAAAGAGCGCCATGGATATGTTTCCTATAGCGAAATTTCGTATCTTTTACTGTTTCCAAATAAATTGTTAAAATTGTTGTACGATGGTAGATTGATCATTCAGTTTATTTTTGGCACTGGCAGAGCATTTGATATTCGCGTTTGTGGAACTTTCCCTTTCAGTTTTTCTCTCACATCGTGGAAGCCGGAAAAGCGCTTGGGCAAGCCAAACTTTTGCAGCTGTATGGGTGTACTGTGTGTGTGTGTGTGTGTGCACAGGAACTCTTAGGAAGAGTTGATCCGAACTGCCAGCGAAACTTGGGCAGCGGCTTAGGAGGGCCCTCCCAAAATTTGCTCAAGTTAAACGAGTTGCGGCATATTGACTGCAGTCAGCCGAATAAATGGATTAGCCCATGCTAGACCACCCTAGCAGGAAGCGTAGGGAGAGAGTGAGTCCTGCAGAGAAGAAGAAGGTAAGGTAGAAAAGAGAATTGCCTGCGGCTCTTCTTGTGCATTGTCTAGGGTCCTCAGCTTAGCTTTACGAGAACTGCTGCTGCGTCCTCTGGTTTCCTCAACGATGCCTCCGGCTCTGAGCTTTAGTTTTCTCTCTGCTCTAAATTAATTTATCAGCCTTTTGTTGGGGGGTCGCTCTTCATTCTGTGGCTTATTTTCTTTTTTTTTTGCCCTTGCTCTCGTGTTACCTCTATTCTGGCGCATCCCTGAAAAGTGCTCGACAAACAATGCTCCCCAGGCCAGAGTCAGAGTCAGAGCAAGAGCAAGAGCAAGAGTCAAGTTTGAAGCGATGGGAAAAAATTGTTACTTTTCAATGGCTCTTGAACAATTTGATTTGCATAAACTTTTGCGAAAGTCAACGAAATTGCCAATGCGATGTAGTGAATGAAGGGGTGGGAAAGAGGGGGGAAAGAGCGCCAGGGCCTGTCCTGGCTCCTGTAATGCCACTGCCAGAACGAATGGCCAGAACGTTTCTGCAGTTGCAAATGCGAAATATACATAGATCTTTAACGGACACCGATTATTATACGATTATTAATCAATAATGTAACAATTCAACAATAAAGTGAAAGACGGTGAAAATATTCACTTCTGGCAGCTCTGGGTCCCACTTGGAGGGTATAATTCATTCGAAACGAGGGATTTTTACTACTGTTGTCTCTTTTATCTCGCCATCCGTTCCATTTCTTGTATTATCTGGCACATTTTCCACTTTTCATTCGATGCAATTTATGAAAAACCAGAACGATGATAATAATAATAAATTATGGCAGGAGTGTGCGCGGCTCAGGGACAAAAACAGGGGAAGATCGTAAAACGAATTTCGAAATAAATAATCATGGAAACGTAGCAAACATTAAACGAGGCGAATCCAAATTAAATGAAACGAAACCCCAATGGAACAAATTATGGTTTTATTTCGGTAATTCCTGCTACGTAAAGGGTGTCAGCCGGGTATGCCCAACAATCTGTGGTGCAGAAAATATTGCTTCACTTTGATTTATTTGATTGCCTCACAGATGAAAATTATTAAAGAAGCGACAGGGACATATTGATGATGATCGCTCTATTTTTTTGTTAGTTTTTAATGCCTGATTCAGCGATGGGAGCCTGGAGTAGCGATAGCCAGCCGACAACCTACTCCGAATCCGATTAAAGGCTGTGAGCTGTGAGCTGTGTGCTTCGAGTTTAGTTTTGTTTTTTTTTTTCCTTTAACCGCTCGAGCTCTAAGGCCAACTGCAATTTGTGTGTTGTATGCGCCTGATGCCAGATTAGTCCCCGAACAGACCCCATTAAATCCGGCGCCCCAGCCAGCCACAACCCAAGGCGACTCGGAATTCGTTTGCGAGTGTGTGGGACTTGGATTGGGGTTGTGGCTGAGGTTCGTGCCCGGCCCTGAATACATTGGCTCATCTGGCACTCTGGTACTCTCTGGCAGTTGGGTGGAGGAGCTCCAGCTGGAGGAGCTGGAGGAGCTGGAGGGTAGAGGCAGGCATCCAAAGCATCCAACATTCAGCATCCACCATCCACCATCCAGTAACCAGCTTTCAACCAGGTGCAGCACTAAAATTGAAAGGCATAAATACTTATGTACAAACATAAAGCTCCCCCTCACCAACCCATATATTCATGGGTTTTCTATGAACAGGCGGATAGGTGGGTGGATAGGTGGATAGGTGGGTGGGTTTGCCGGGGTGCATTAAGGCTTGAGATGCTCTTCAAAAGAGCCACAAATGTTGCAAGCATTTCCCTGCACCACCGCCCACATCTCCGTCTTCTTGTCCGCCTCTTCCTTTTTGCTTTTGTCGCTTGCCAGAGTTCGCGTGCCTTATAATTGGGTGGGCGGTGAGTGGGCTGTCTGGATTTCAGAGTAGAATATTTTACAATTACATTGCAGAGAGCACTCCCCCGCCGTGTCCAACAAAATGGAGCTGCCACAATTGATTTCCTGGAACGAAAACTATGAAAAAAGTAACCCAACAATGCACAACAAGAATTAAGTTGGAAAATCGCTGCACCCAACCCCTGCAAAGCAAATGGAAATTGAGTGCCTTTGATGGACTCACTGCAACTAAAGTTGTCCAAACAGCCAACAGCCCCCCCCCAATGACCGAAAAATAGGAAGCTCTTTGCACTCTTTGGGACACTCTTTTATGGGATTTTCAGAACATGGAATGGTGCAACAATGATTTAGGAAATACAAATCCATCAATGAATTCTCTGGAAAGAGAAATGAAACAGGAGCTTCTTTGATGGATTCAATGGTTAGAATTTTAGTAAGAATCCCTGTGAGAACTGAGAGCTCTTTGTGGAGGTTTTGTTGCTGAAATAAGTCAGAAATCTACAAAAGATTGCCAATATAATTTTTCCATTAATGTGCTTTAAAAATTAAACAACAATGCATCGAAAAATGGAGATTGTTGTGGCTAGTAACCACGGGTAGGACCTTTCCCAGGACCTCAGACCTCAGAGTTAAGTAGCTTTTTGAGGGACTCTCTGCATTTGGAATTGCATAAATTAGTTCCCTATTCATGGCCGAATGCAGCTGCTTCGATGTGAGCCAATGAAAATGAAAATAATTCGACGAAATTTGCAAAATTTCAAGAATCCAAAGCGGATGGGACGAGGACGGGCTGATTGTACTGGGGCCAGGGGAGTGGCAGTTGGACGAATGCGCGTCCGAGGAACAAAAGGAGGCAGCAATTGATAGAGCAACAGGCAGAGAGCGAGCAGCAAGCAGCAAGCAGCACGCAGCGGCAAGGGGCAAGAAGCAAGGAGCAAGGAGCAAGGCGAAGAAGAACAAACAAGAGATAAACATCAAAATTCCTTTGGGGCAGCAACTGAAATCTCCCCTTTTTCCCCCTTGTAATCACTCGCGATAGAATGCTAATGAATCAGTGGCCAGGGCCCCCACAGATGGGGGGAAGTGACAGTGGATGTAGCTGTGGCAGTGACCGTGGCCGTGGCAGTGTGGAAATCTGATGAAAAACAAATAAACAATCAGAGGGCCCAGGCAAGCACAAGAAAAGAAAGCACCAGAATAGCAAAGAAAAGCAGTGAAAAGCAAAGCACAGCGGGATGAGGTGAGGTGAGGCGAGCAGAAATGAAAATGTCACAAAAGCGCCAGCATCAGGATGGGTTGGGTGCCTGAAATGAGGCTGGAAGTACAGTAGACAAATAAATGACAAAACAAAGCCACACTCTCTCTCTCTCTCTCTCTCTCTCTCGAAGAGGCAGCCGTTGGGACGGCGAATCCTTGAATGAAAGGCCTCCAAATAGATATGGCTGCTCGAATCTCGTTGCTGCTGTTGCCGTTCAGTTTATTGACTCAAAAGTGCTTAAAAATAGAATGGAAACCCCATAGAGCTCTGGTAGAGCAAAACTCTCACAAATGGGGATAAATCCCCACTCTGAATTTTCGAGTAGAAAATCTGCTGCGGCTTGAGGGTAATCCCAAATATGAAAAAATCTGTGATTTGTCATTGGGGCAAGGGTGGCCAATTGATTGATTGATAATTGACTGACAACAAACTGAAGAAATCGTTTGGAAATTTCACTGGTACAAGGAATTAATTTATGAACGAAATTCAAACGGAATTCAATTTGATAGCACACTTTTCAGGGCACATCCCATTGGAATCCTCAAAATAATAATCTAACTACATGAGTTTTTATTTAATCCAACCTGCGGCTATTTTAATCCCATCGTTTAACCTAAAACCCAAATCCACAACCATAACAGTTTTTCCCATTCATTCGTGTGGCATTAAATTTGCTGTCACCTTGCGCCAAGGACTTATCCGATTGCCGATGTCGGAAACTCCTCTCCCATCGCCACCAAAGACCATAATCAAACTGAATTTATGAGTGGGGGGTTAAATATAGATTCAGTTTAAAGAGCGCCCAGACCAATGACACCCATGCCCGTGCCTGTGCCTGTGCCCGTGCCCGTGCCCGTACCCCTTCTCGTTGTTGTGGCAACTTTTTGTTGCAACTAAATTGATTTGAATATTTATGAGCGCCAGGCGACACACTTTGATATGTCACAGTCACACAATTGCCGTTTGGGGTGTGGGCAGGGTCTTGGGTCTTGGGTCATGGGTCTAGGGGTTTTGGTGGGGTTTGGGCGGATCGGCTTAATCGCAAAGCCGCAGCAGAGCGAGGGCTCAAGTAATTATAAATGCCATTTTGTGTCGGTTTTGTTTTAGAATGAGGAGTAGATAAGAGCAGTCGGAACTCTTCCCCCCACCCACCTTATCAAGTCGAATGCAAAAACAAAAACAAAAACAAAAACAAAAACACACGCACCAAGTGGCACGGAGCGAGCAGCCGGCGAGGGAGTGCGAAAGGGAACCGGTGGGCCATGCATATTTATCATTTATGTAGGCACAAATTTGTGTCTGTGTCAGGAATGACACGAAAAAGGCAATTTAAAAACATACACACAGCCACACATCTATGTGTGTGGAACCTTTTCAGCCCAGCCCCACCACACACAGCAGGCCACTGGTAAGAGGGCGTAAAAAGGGGGGAACGGTACCATGGGCCTCCGCACCGCATCTCCTTTCCGATGTTGCTGTTGCTGTTGCTGTTGCTGTTGCCGCCGCAGGCATTACACAAATTTCACACATACACAAGTACACACACTCATGGCCAGGGCCAAGCAGCCACGGCCAAAACGAGGCAGGCACCCGCACTGTCAACAGGCAAACAGGCAAACAGTCAAACAGACAAACGGGCAAACGGCCAAATGGGCAACAGCAACAATAGCAACCACTACTGTTAAGGCTTATCAGTGGCAACAAGCATCGAGCTGGCTGACGGCGGAGCTGCGACTCCAGCGGAGCAGAGCTCTGCCCTGGCCTGGCCTGGCCTGGCCTGGCCTGGTGCCACACAGTGACGATGCCGCCGGAGAGGCTTCGCAGAGGAGCCAATGACCCGAACAGCCAAATGACATGCCGGCATCTACACGCAAGAGGCAGCGCACACACACACACGAACACAGCTGCAGACACACACTTTGTTATCAGGCAGGAGCCATGTGTGGCGCTTGTTGCTCGTTGCCACAGTGGGGCAGCAGTGCTGGTGGCAGGATTTAAAGCGCCAAATTGAATTTTCAACTTTTGGGCTTAACAAAAAACAAAGCGAAATGAAACAAAGTCAGCTGGCAACGCAAATGCACATTGACTTCAATAAAGAAATGTATGTACATACTTTTTACATATATAGTACATATAATGTACCTTACAGTTAACTTGATTTGCACTACGTATGCCACTGAATAAACTTCGAAACTGAGACAAACACCATGAAATGAAATCAGGATGAAAATGACCAATCAATTATAAAGCAAATGGAAAACTGTGGCCTGCGTTTTGCCAATTGCGATCAGCGACAGCAGACGAGAGCGAAGAGCAGATCCAGCCCCGAAGAAGGTTGTGGTACGAGTACCTTACGAGTACGAGTCCTCGTCAAAGTTAACAGCTAGAGCTCTTTGTTAATTGTGTTTTCATTTAATTTAATTTGTGGGACTTCCTTGATCAACCACTCGGAGATCTAGAAAACCTTTGGCAAAATGTTCTCGTATTAATTTAGCATTATTAATCTACTGCCTTACGACTTGCATCTTGTGTTCTCGCCTTTTTTAGCCATTTTATTTCCCATTTAATATTCACTTTGCTTTGTTTTTCCACGTTCTGTTTTGCTTTATTTGTTTTATGTTGATTTGCAGCCCACCGTGCGAGAAACTTGCTTTTCGCCAAGTTTTTCGCTCTAGTTTCCGTTTCTTTTCTTTCAACTTTTTCCCCCTGTTCAGCTTCATCTTCAACTTGATGCCTGCAACAGATTCCGCCGATTACGGCCCCCCAATACAACAGTGCCGAGCAGACAGGCACAGACAGCACAGAACACTGCAGACAGAAGACAACAGCCACTAAGAGGAGCGACGGCAAACAATGACAACGACAGCGACAACGACAACGACAAGGACAGCGACAGCGACAATTTGTGAGGATTTTTATAGACAGCCAAGTCTTGGTAAGGGAAATTATGACCTGGTCTGGCAGGGGTCTCTGCATCTGGGTCTGGTTCTGGTTCTGGTTCTGGCCAGGAGAGGCTTCTGTGTGCGTGCTCGTACTAATGAGACACTTTCCTCTAGTTTCGTGTGCGTGTGTTGACCTAAATTGTATCCCCTAATGAACTGTCCCCCCGCAGCGCGACTGCCGCTGTTGACTTGTTGCTGCTGCCTCCTTCGGAGGCGAAGGCGAAGGCGAAGTCGGAGTGCTGGACCTGGTCCTGTTTCTCAGGCACCCAGGCATCCCGGACTTTGCTCTGGTGTCACATGGTTGCCATTTCAATTAGTGTTCCACAGCGGCTATGTGCATTCGAGTGGCAGTAGAGCCAAGAACACGCTTCAAGACACAGCAGACATCAGCCGATAAGCAGGATATTGGTGGGCTCCTTCAGGCAGCGGCTTTCAATAGTTATGAAATAAGTTTCCTATGATGCTAATTTATTCTCATTTTATTCGGCAATAATTGAAGAGATAATTGTGCTTCCAATTCAGGGAAAGAGCATGCCAAAAGTTGCTATAAAATTCCAAGAAAATCCACAGAATTCGATGCCATCAGAACTGCCACAATTGTTAAATATTTTCGCATTTCACATTTCACATTTAACATTTAGAAATGTTTTTATTGAGAATTCTGCAGCTACCACAGAAATACTTTCCATTCAATTTATTCAGTTAGAAAAGCCATTAAATAAGTTCTTGTGATATAAATAAAATAAATTTGGAATCTGCGCAAAGCCCAACGAATGGGAGTAACTAAACTTAACCGACAAAATAATTGAGTGCCGCCAGTGCATGTAATGATATTTACGTATACAAACAAACATTAATATATATATATATGTTTATATCTGTGATCAATTCCTTCGTGACTGACAGTCACTCTGCACGACAGACACGAGCCAGATAAGCCAGGCTGTGGCTGTCTCTGGGGCGATGAGGACAGCCCCTTCTTCGTCTTCGTCTTTTGAGTTCAGTTCACTTCACTTTACTCCACTTCACTCCACCTAAGAGCGTGTGCATGTATGTTTCCCTGTACCCCCGCTGAGTGGCTCTGCCCTTTCTGATTGAGCTGGTTTAATGGCAGCCCAAAAGGAATTTATGTCTGTTTGTGTTGTCTAAGACAAAAGGCCATTAAAATAGGCAAAAGTCAGCCGGAGCAGCGGAAGAGTCGGAGCAGCCACACCTCCTGGGAAGCGCCATAAAGGAAGCCATTAACCGATCTGCCCCAGCCAGCCATGAGGCCAAAAATTGTATCAACACTTCAGCGTTCAGTGATGGCTTCCACTTCAGTGGGTAGCCCATGGGGAGGCTGCATTCGGGATCCCCGAAAAGTGATCAGGGACAGTAGCGATATCTACATATATGTAGCCATGACATTGATGAGTAATAGGCTCAAGCGGCAGAATTGTTGGCCCTGACAATGGGGAAAGGAGAAAGTCGAGCGCAGACAGCCGCATTAGCCGGGTTATCTGGCAGGAGTATAAATATTTTATCGCATTATCGATTGCGATTACTCAGTTAATGAATTAAACACACACACACACACACACACTGGCACAGGGGTGACTATATCGAGATATAGTCACACATAGACCCAAACCCGATGAGCAATATCCAAAGATGACACAAATCTACGAGTATCTGGCAAACAAACAAAAAATAAGAGTGAGCGAGTGAGAGGGAGAAGCGAAGCATTTGGAGGGATTCCTGCTCCCCAGCAAGCAACTGGGACAAGTGCGATAAGGAGGCGGCCAATAATGGCACAATAATAAATCATCGCACACAGACATCCGTGTGGAATGTGGCTGCAAATGTCCAGCACTTGAATACCCTGCAGCTGCATCGAATTAGAATACAAACTGGAATCAGAAACCGCCTCAAGTGTTTCCAACTAAATACATATTTATGTTATACTTTTTAAATGAAGTGCGACATGGACACGGTTGATCAATAATCTATATACAAAATCTTTGAAAAAGTTTGCACATAAAATGTCACTACAATGCATTGTGGGCGCAATGCCACAGAATGGATGGATGGACACACACCTCACAAATTTCCAATTTGCCGCTGCCGCATAGCACACCATTCCCGCATAATTTACGATATAATATCAGAGAACGAGAGACACAGAGAGTGAGAGAGAATTTCATTGAATTAATTATGACAAGCGATGAGTTTATTTATGATCAATGTAGATTACAAATGAATTATCGTACCCGGATCGATGGATGTTGCGGTAGCTGAGCGATATCTACTCGGGGAACTACAAACACACACACACCTACAAATTCCTAACTTTTCCTCCAATTTTCCACACTCAATCACACAATATTTAACCAGATTTATTTGTTGCACTTATTCTTGGAACTCGTTGAAATGCGGCATTCCATTTACACGTTTAACGCTTCAGATTGAATTAATCCACAAATTGTTGAGAAAACCGTTCAAATTTCGATTACAATTTCTAAACCAATTAATGGATAATTGAAAAATATTTTCGTACCTGCTTTTGGGGGGTGTATGGATGGTGAGGATTTGCGGTTGTTTCCAATTTTGACAACTTTCAATCAATTGTGCGGAGTTATAATTCCTTTTCCTTTCCTTTCCTTCGCTTGCTTGCTTTATTTTGGTTGAGTTAATTTACAATAAAAAAAATTGCCAAAACTCTTAATTAATTTCACGCACAAAACACATAAACAATGTTTTAGTTGATCTCCAAACAAAAACAAAAACAAAAAAACCAGATAATTATTGAATGTTTTTGCAAGAACCAGAAGATGCAGAATTGCAGAATATTTGAGGCTGAGCTCGGCTCTGACGTCTGGATGGTGGCTCCTTGTCTGCTCGATGGCTCTTGGTTTTAACTTTGAATTTGACTCTGACTCTGACTCTGGCTGTTGCTCTCTGACTTTGACTGTGACTCTGACTCTGGCGCTGGCTCAGCGGTGCCAAGACAACACGCTGCGTCGAGTTCCCGGGAAAAACTGAAACTGAACAAATGTTACACTTGATGCATGCGTTCGGTGCTCGGTGGTCGGTGGTCGGTGCCAGGCGGCCCGTGCCGTGCCCGAAACTCAACCGAAATCGGGACGGAAGCCGATACCGAACCGTAGCCGAAACTGAACTAAAACCGAACCGAACCCGGGCCCGACCGAGTGTCTGCCTGCCCGCCCGAAGTGTGCCAAGGTGAGAGCCACTACGGACGGTGGTGGGGTACCAGGGAAAGAGCCACAAGTGCATGCCATGCCGAAAACGTAGACGAAGGAAGTGCCAGTGCCTAGTGCCTAGTCTCGAGCGGAGAGCGGAGTGCGGAGAGTGGAGAGCGTAGAGCGGAGTTGGGTGGGGTGGCAAAAGTAGAGGCCTGGCAGCTGGCTGTCAGCCCGCAGATGAGACAGAAGCAGCAGCTGGGGAAGCGCTCCGTACGCGTATACGAACGAAGCTTTGGCTGAATGAACGGAAGCCAGCCACGAAGCTTTCGCAGTCAGAGCTTTCATCTTTGTCGCAAAAGTGTTTTGTGTGTGGGTGCTTGTGCGTGCAGATGCAACAGCCTCGAAATTGCCTTCGGATTCCCACTGCTACAGAAACAGAAACAGCAGCAGCGGCAGAACCAGATTCAGATGACAGATAGGATTGATGGGAGCGCTACTCGCATTCGATTGGTGGCTTTGACGGGCAAACCATAATGAGCAACAGATACACACAATAGATTGAATATCTTGAATATAAATGGATAAATTGCTAAGTTTTCATTTCATTTCATTCATAGAAGGAAGTGCAGATGGCACAAATAAGATTATTTGATTCAGGTTCAGAGCTTAAATCTATAGAAATCATTTATAACGAGAAGGCACGTGTGAGACGCTTCTTACGCGCCACAACTTTTATACCCGGTACTCAGTAGGACATCTGAACCTTAGTTGTTTTTTTTACATTTTAAATTTTCTCTAAATATGTCATCTACATCTACATCTACATCTACATCACTTCTCACGCCAACACGCTCCTTTAGCTCGTCTCCCTCCCCTAGAGCCGCACAATGCAGAAGCAGAGTCTGAATGAGAGAATGTGCAAAAAACACATGTTTAGCCACTGGAAATTATTTTCTTCATTCTCGCTATAATAATTATCCAATCTGATCCCATCTGAATGGCGTTTTTAGTTTTCTCGTATCTTCAAAATTGTGAATACCGCAGATTTTTCTCGATTTGCGGGGGCGGAGCTCATTTTTGAATTATACTTGTAACAGTGTGAGCATACAGAGGTATGGATGAAAAATTGGGTGGCTCTAGCTTTTGTAGTCTTTAAGATCCAGGCGCTAAACAAGACGGACGGACAGACGGACGGACGGACGGAGGGACAGACGGACATGGCTATATCGACTCGGCTTGATGCTGATCAAGAATAAATAAACTTTGTGGGGTCGGAAAGGTTTCCTTCTCTGCGTTGCATATTCACCCTATTTACCCTTCGAGTACCGGGGATAAAAATAGAAAACAAAAGAGTGGCGTCAAGGGTCAAGTAATTGTATCTAAAATAATAGAGAGACAGCGACTCGTCTTTAAGCAAAATTCAAGCAAAATTGATGCTGCTGCCCACGTGGCCAGCTTTGAGGCTCGTCTTGCACCTTGAGCCGTGCTTTGTTTCTGAGTAACAAGAGCCCCTGCCACAGCTCTAAGCTGCTGCTGCTGCAGCAAGGATTTCCTGCTGGCCTTAGCCTTAACCCTGACTGTGAGATGCATCAGGGGCATGCGACATTCTTGCAGCCAAAGCTGGTGCTGGAGCTGGAGCTGAAGTTTGTAATTACATAGTCGTAAATCTGTTTAAATTAGCTGTTAAACACGTTGTCGAGGCGCGATGAAGTTGCATCCGCCATACTAGGATACCAGCAGCAACAAAGTTGCCGCCTCGGGTACCTGCCGTATGCCGTATGTCGCATGCCTCATGCCGCATGCCTGCCACTTGATGGTTAATAGCTGCAGGCCGGCATCGACTTCTGTCGGCGGGATAAGCCTGCCACGCGCCAGGGCCTTGCATCTTTTTTATTTTAAGAAGCTTATGACGCGCTCACTGTTGCCCCGCTACCATGCCTGATCCTGGCCCCCGGCTGCCGGCTTCCCGGCTCCCGGCTCCCTGCTGGCTCCCCTGAGGCCACTGCAAACGGAATGACAGCGCTGCATGCGCAGTCTCTGGCCGGATAATTGCCCCCGCTGAGCTCATCATATCGCCCCCGCCGTATTTATTTGCAAGCAGCATGCAAATTATATGGAATACAAAGCTGCACAAAGCTGCCGCTCTCTGGCCGGGTCGGGAAAACACTCAAATTGAATGGGAAAACGATGGTTAAACGGTGCCAGGAGCACGCCTCGGGCTGGACAGCAGTCGAGCAAAGTTGCTGCCAGTCAGCCAACCAGCCAGCAACTCCAGCAGTGCCTGGGGAATGTTTCCACTTTATAAAAATTTGTACATACACATATATCCCACATCATGTTGTGCTCTATCTCCCTCTGTGTATCCCCCGTCTCACTCCACGATAACTTTTTAATTTCCATCCGTAATTGTGCGACAGAGCCTGAAAGCGACAATTGAATGAAGCCACAGAGCAGCAGCAGCAGCAGCGGTACAACGACAACAAAGTCAATTCAGTCTGCTCCGCAGGTGGCCTGTACGTGAAAGATGCTCTTGAAATGTAGTCACTGCCAATGCCACCATAAGATAGTTGCAAGGATAGCTTAAAGAATCCCAACTACATACAAGTGTACCAACTCGACACGTGCCAAAAGAATCACTTGCACAAATCGAAACTATTGATTGAGGTGTAGAAAGAAAGGAGGAGCTCTACGTATCGGTGCACCAACAGCTACACAAATTGTTGTTTGGTCCATCTATAAGGTAAGGAATACGGTAGAAAAGATCGGTGTGTAAAGCACGGTAACTGGAATATAGTCATTTGATTTCAGGCAAGATCAGGGGCTAGTGGTTCTTCATTTGTTCGCAGTCGCCACCTCCGGGTCGGGTATTGATTTGGAAGTTTCAGTTACGGGCTGAAACCAGTCAGAGCCGGTCATAACTTAAGAGGATTTCGGTCTAAAGGTGTCGTCAGATTCCGATCCTTCCGATAGTTGAATTGTTTATGGAATGTCAGCGTCGGATTTTGCTTGTTTTTGTTAGACTAAAAGGATACATTTGGTTGCAGTTGTGGCTCTTGGATTTGCCTGTGGCAAAGACCATCACGAGGTACAGGCATGGCCACACACTGCAATGAACTACCAGTTGTGTCCAATAGGCGTATGTATGTCTCTCCAACGTGTCATTGATTTCTTTCGAGTACTGGGGTCTGTCATTAAAAGAGCAAAAAGTAAAGCCAATTTGAAAAAAAATTTAAATATTTGTCGAGTGCTTCGAACTGCTGCCTGATATCTGTAATGTGAATGAATGGCCATCAAACACCATTAACATAAGCCCAATGAAACGATGCGTAAAGTCTTTTTAATTTATTTTACCTGAAGATAGACCGAGAGAAAATTGCCAGCAGGTTTCTTCAACTAAGTTCTAAGACTTTTCCAGCAACGCGCCGCGCCGCGCCGCTCCGCGCCGGTAATCTCACAGCCAACGTGTGGCAAATGGAGCTCAGACAGCGAAGATTTCCTGTCGAATGACACATTCCCTGCACGCCACACGCCACCAACACCAACACCAGCACCAGCACCTGAGCTGAGCAGAGCTAGGCAGAGCCGTTTCCCAGCCTCTTCTGACCCTCATCTAGGCCTTCGTCATCTGCTGCTCCGCGTCCTCGCTCTCGCCAACACACACAACAATCACATCTGTTAACATGCAAATCAATGTTAGCTGCAGCATCTGTCTGCCCCGACTGTCTGTCTGTCTGTCTGTCTGTCTGACTGTCTGTCTGTCTGTCTGCTCCCCTGTTGTGTGGCACCCACTCTCATGCCACCCCATTGATATCATGTTGGGAATCGGTGGGTAAGCGGCTTGTATGTGCACGGCATGCAACATTTCCGCTTCGCCGCTCACTGGGAAAATCAACTCGAGCCCCAAAGGGCCCAAACTCATCCCCATCGCCATCCCCACGCCCATGCCCATCCCCCCTGCAATGCCACACATTTCCCCTAATCAAGCCAAACCCCACTGTGCGCAGAACCCCGCTGGTCCTAAGCACTTTGAAGGGCACACAAAAATGTCGATTATGATTGCCAGGGCAGGGTGCCATGCCATGTAATGTGTTGAATGCGGCGTGGAATCGGGAGGCTATCGGGAGGCTATCGGGAGTGCTATTGGTCAGAGCAGATGATAGTATCGAAAGCAGATGGAATCATGAAAGATGGCAGAGAGTTTAGAGTTTATGTTTGGACGAAATGCATGACAGGCAGCAGCAATGCTTATGGTTTTTTAATGATGAGTGTGAGTGTACGAATGAAACAAGCACCGAAAGTGAGCGATCAATGGAAGGTAATGGATTGGATTTTATGTCTCTGTTTCCACGAAAATCAGTTGCGGAATTCTGTGTTTGGTCACACGCTCTTCTTTGCGCTTGTCGCCTGTCTCAATGGCTCTTTGTCTGTCCATCTGTCTGCCTGTCTGTAGGTTCGGGGCAAACGGTGGCCTGTCCTGCTGCCAGCCTCTTTCTGGGGCACCCTCAATGCTGCCCAGTGCGTGCAGGATGTAAATGAAGTCTCGCTGTGCCTGTCTATCCATCCATCCATCCATACTCAGAGACAGCTTCTACATGTAGAGCCAGACACCGGCCTGCACCGGCACCGGCCCCGACCCTGAGCCACCCCCCCACACTGACTCTCCGTCTGATGCGTATTAATGCCGTGCGGGTGCCACATGCCACATGCCCGATGCCAGATGGAAACAGTTCAATCATAATAAACTCCAAGTCAATTTTTAATGATACAAAAAAAGACAAATGTACCCTGCCGTGCCTTTCTCTCTCTGCTCGCTCTTTCTGCTGCTTTCTGCGGTAATCTCTGGGGGCAAGAACCGCATAAAGCGCCACAAATTGTTGCACAGGCAAGTGTGAAATGTTCCGAGACTTTCTTTGGAGGCTCGTTGTGGAGTCTCAGTGTTTAATTTTGATAACCGATATCGCTGGCAATAAAATTAAATTTATTCCCGGCCAGAAAGTGCGTCGATTGAATTCGGTTAGCAGAGCTCGTGCTGCCTCGAACATGGAAGTTCAATAAATGAAAGTTATAAGTCGGGTAATACCTGGCAAACATTGGGCATTGATTTGCTGATGGACTCCCAAAGGGATTCTCACAGTTTTCTGGAATGATTTTCACGTGGAATATTTGCGGCTAAACTTATATTCGCAGTGTCTGCCATTCGCTGACATTTTGCAACTATTAAATGTTACAATTCAGTAATAAATTGAAACAAATTGGATCAGGGGCATTCACTGCCCCACTGCCAGACTGACTGATGATTGATTTGGCTGTGATTTAAATGGTCTCGCTTGAGCGCTGAATTATTAATGGCGTTGTCGTCGTCGTCGTCGGGTTGCGGTCTCTGCTTCTGGCCTCAGAGGAACGCTCTCATTGCGCTCAGGACTCTGGTAATGTGGGAGTCTGCCATGTTTTATATTTTTTTGTGTGTGTTTGCCTCACAATAATTTTATGGAGCGCGTATAAAAATTCCCCCATTCGAGCTCGTTAGCCATGGCGTATACGCAACAAGGTGGAACACTTCCATTTGGTCAGGAACAGGGGCTTGAAAAGGGGGCTGTGGGAGTTGCGGGGGTGCAGAGAAAACAAAAATAAAGATATAAATAAAAATGTGTATAAAACTTTACGCCCAATTGATTTCAATTTCGTTTTAATGAATTTTGCGGCCTCAGCGCAATTTCTGCCGGAATCCCCCAATGGGGCGGGTCTGGGCTGGGCGGTGCCGAACGCCCTCCCCCACTCCCTCTGTATTTGTATATCTGAATATCTCTTTTTCTCTCTCTCCGTTTATATCTGCACGAGTATCTGATGGCGCGTATACAGGTAGTTTGCTTTCAGGTGTTTATTTATGCCATTGCCGCGGTACAAACGTTCAATTAAAATTTCAATTATTAGCTGGCAAACAGACATCGGGAAGTGGGTGGGAGCGGGTGCGGTGACGGTGACGGAGGTGCCAACCGAATCAAAAGAATTGACCCCAGCAAGCCGAAAGCCCAAGCCCGAAAATACCCTAAAAATGCTCAACGAACATCAGTGGAAATGGGAAAGACAGGAGTCCAGGGAGAGACTATCAGTCTGTCCGGAATATTCAATGTAAAAAAAGGAGTCCTTGAGTTTTTACATATGTAATTATATATCATTGGGAATTATCCACGCTGATTGTGAATAGGATCACAGAAGATGTCTCTGTGCTATGGACCTTCCATATAAAGGGTATCCTGCTGCGGATTGAGCTTTAAGATTGAATTTTGAAATTGGTTTTGGTTTTGGTTTTGGTTCAGGACAGTCAGACAGTCAGATGGCACTGGCAGCCGCAAAAAGTGGCGGCCGAATGGCCGAATGCGAATATTGTTGCCAGCAAATCGGGCGGCAAAGTGAGTTGAACTTCGACCTGATATCTGCCACTGCCGCAGCTGCCACTCAGAGCAGACACCACCACCCCTTGGGCCCTTGGGCAAACAGACAGTCAGAGGAGAAGACAGAGGAACGGACAAAGGAACGGACAAAGGAACGGACAGACAAGCGGACAGAGTAGCCTGATAATTAGTTGAAATTTCAGAGCAATAATTAAAAAGCTTAAAGTTTTCCATTTTTCTTCAGACAGGACAGACCGGAGTGGAGTGTTGCGGAGGGGCTTTTGGCCAGCCAGGCAGCCAGTAAGCGCAGAGGAGGAGGAAAGTTGCTCCAATTAGTGGGCTTCGTCTCGGGTAGCGTCAGCAGTAACTACAGCACTGTGCCGCACTGTACTCCGACAATGTTGTGAGAATTTCACTCCTGGTGCGGAATAATTATTTGCAATTCTCGCCTTTCAAGCTGCAAACCGAAACGAATTACACAAAGCCAAAACCGGCAGATGGATCGGAGGAGCCCAGTTCTGGGCTAGCCGCGGGGAATACATTTCTCTACGAATGTAAATGTATTGTACATGTGTATGTCGGTTGTGCGTTTATCCATGCTTCATGGAAATGTGCCACCAGCTGCCGTCAGCAGGGTGCCAGCAGCCATTCGGTCCTGACACACCGCTGCTTCTGCTTCTGCTTCTGCTTCTGCTTCTGCCGTTTCTGCTTTCTGCTTTCATGGGCAGCTTACGAGCACAGTGGCTGCCAGAGATAAATGCGTTGACAAAAGCTGTTTCGGTGGAACAACAAAAACAAAACCCCAACTACAGATACCACAAATACAGATAGCCGAAGCGGCCCTGGCAGGGCACACAAAACTCATGGGAGGCCATGTGCAACAGCATTGGATGGGGCGTGGTGTGGCGACCGCATCTGTTTGCGGTCTGCCTATCTCGCTGGTCCCTCTGTCGCTTGCCGTTCGACTCAATGCACCGCACACCGGCGTGCCTCTGCCACAGTGTGTGTGTGTGTGTGTGTGTGTGCTGGGTCTGCAAGGTGCAAGTACGGGTAACTGGGTAACTGGAAAAGCTGAAAGCTGATCCTGGCAGGAGCCGCGGTAAACTGTGCGTACACATTGCATTTATCAATTTTCCAGAATCCAGAATCCAGAATCCAGAAGGGCTAACGAAATTGCGGCACAGATGCATACACAATACATATGTATATGTGCAACACGGATGTTTGTGCCAATGTCGAGGACGTGCCCCAGTGTTGCGACTCCCCTTTTGGCACACGGTGAGTGAGCGAGATTCCCGGGTATAATTACATTTTAATTTGCTACAAATTCAATTTACGTTGCAACATTTAATGCTGTTGATGCAATTGCATCACCGTATCTAACTCGGGATAACTATGTTTTCCATCCATCTGTACGAGTAGCTGTAACTGTATCTCTGTCAGTATTTGTAGCTGTATCTGAGTGTGCTTGCAGTCATGTATCTATCGCTGTGTGCCCCTGAAGCTGTCTCGAACTGCTGCTAGGGAGGGGTTATCTCCTTTGGACAGTAGTCGAGATTTGATATTTTGCTCAGATTTGATTCAAGGAGAACTGAAAGAGTTGTCAACCTTTTGCACAGGGCTGAATGGGTTTACTGTGCCGGGCAAGGGCTGCCCTGCCGAGTGGCACCCCGTGAGGCCTGACAGTGCGTGTGTGGGTGTGCGGGTGGATGGCCGAGGGGTCACAGCCTCATCACATCAATAACAATAAGGCGAAGAAGTCCTACGTGCCACGGGCCATTCGAGTAAATCTAATTTGAAAGCAATTCGATTCGAAGCAGTTCCACTCCACTCCACTTCACTCCACTCTGACGCTCCTTCTCCACATCTCTGCTCTGTTCTCTTTCCATTCATATCAACTCTGTTCTCTTACATTCTATCTTGTTTCTGTTCTCTTTCCATGTGCTTTGGCACATTTGCCAAGGGCTCTTCCATCTGCTGTTCCCATTGTCCTCTCGAATCGGTTCTTAGCTCTCCCATCTACTTATTATCTAAATATTTATCTACATATGTATCTGCAATATCTAATTGAATCTGTACTCAGCATTTCTCATGTTTATTCTCTTACCATCTCGCAGCCATCTTCCCTTCCCTTCTTGGCTCCCAACTGTTCCCCTTCCATGTTCTATTTTACAACTGCTTTCTCCTCTCATCTTTCAACTTTCCTAACTGGCTTTGGTACTGGCGCTGGCTCTGGCTCTGGCTCTGTTTCTGTTCCTTGGCCCTGACTGGGGCTTATTATTGATGGTAATGAAAATTTGATGATGGCCGGCCAGTAGACATCGGGACTTGCTCGCCTTGCCTGTTCCCTGCCAGCCTAATGATAATGACAATGACGATGATTGATTGATGTGTTCTTTTGGTGTGTGCCCCAGCCGCTCCCCGTTCCTCGACTGCTCTCCACTGTCCATCCTGAAGCCAGTTAATTAGTGTGAAGCTGACTTGGCAACCGCTGGAAATTCAAATAAAGCGCCAAATGGTTTTCCCTCGAGCAATCAGAAGGCGCATATCGGAGGGCATTCTTAACAGCCCTCCCGGGGGAGGAGGCTTCAACACTTCCATGCTCCTCAGTCTCCCCTCGTCTGTGTCTGGCTTGCCCCTCTCTTTTGAGGCATTCTCATGCATGAATTTATGAGCACATCCTTAATAACTCTTTTCAACTTTTTGGGCTGCCAAACAAAAGAGAGCAGCCACCACCCATTGGGCACGGGGCACACACACATGACCTTGGCCTTACCTCTTGGTGGTCCGAGTTAAAACTGTTGTGGCAGCAGCGTGAAGCAATTTATTTTATTGTTTCTCATTCATCTCGTATCCACTTGCACCAACAGGATGGGCAGCAAGAAAAAACATTAGCTTGACCTTCGAAGGGGCGACAGTGGCAGTTCTAAGGGTCACGCCAAGAGAACTGCTGGTGGGGCATTCCTATGGGTCTTGTCACTTGGTCTGTGCCCGTGTCCGTGCCTGTGCCCGCTGAACCAGCAACAAGTTTTGTTTCGCTTTTCTCGCTTGTCAGCAGCTGTCAACGAGTGGCACACTGCGGCACTATCATTTTTCAACACATTTTTAGCGAGACAAATGCTGAAAGCTAAGCAAAGTATTAACTAATATTTTAATGTATTTTTCACAGAATTTATTTGGGGTTTATTTCCAACCGTTTCCTAAGCAATCCAAGTACAAATTGCACAACCGAAACCGCCTCGAAGCTGGAACTGGGACGACCCGCAGGCCGTTCTTTCCTGTCCTTTGAGAAGTGTTTTCATATCCGGTCATCAGTTGGTCTTTGAGTATACGTTGGGGTTTGTATAGGGTGGCATTTCCTGTCTGCTCCTGGTATGCAGAATATATGTTTTGATGGAATTTGCATTTCCTAATTGAATATAATCACATTGTTGGCTCTGCTCCTCTCCGCTGATGCCCTGTGCACTCGATGCGCTCAGGGATATGGCTCTAGACACATGTTTTTAGACTTTACATACTATTTACATACAGACTATGTACATATGTATATCCTTGTTCCTTTTGGCATGTGGCTCTGTGGGTAGACGCGGCACATGCCGCATATTGATTGCAATTTTAGTGGTAGGCCAGTGCAAACAAATATTCATGCCCTGCCCCTGACACACGAGCCAAATAATACCGACACATCATTTGCGTATGTACATATGAATGTGTATGTGTATAGAGCTACAGATGCACGTACAATGGTGGTCACAGCAATAGCATCTCCTTGTTTTTTGTTAAGAGTACAGTTTAATAGGTGTTTAACTTTCGTCTTCTGCACTCTCGTCACAACTTACTTCGAGGCTGGATTGAAACTCTCGCCACTTCTCTCTCGCCGACCTGCTGCTCTTCGCTCTCGTCTGAATTCGCTCTCCGTCGTTATTGCTTTTCGCTCTGCTGTCGCTGTTGGGAACTAGCCCTGCAGCGCCCTTGCTCGTTTTTGTTGCGTCTACGGATCGCAGTTGTCAAATTGGTGGCAAACACTTTACCTTCCTGGAACTCGACTACTCAGAGAGTGGGAAAATATCGTTGACTTACCTGCAATAAGTTCTTCCATAAATTATATATTTTAACAATTTATTTTGTGAATTATTGGCACTCTCCTGCTGACAGTAGATGTGCATAAACGTTTACAAATGAAAGCAAGCGCCTGCACTGGGTGCAACTTGTTGTGCCTTTGGTTCGACCAGCGGTTTTGGTGTTGCCCTCTTTGCCACACTGCCACTGCATACATTGCTTTACTACGTCTCTGAAATGTCGCAAACTGTCAGATATTGTTGCTCATGGATGTTGTTAGTTTTGTTGCTGTTGCTGTTGTTGTTGCTGCATCTCGTGCTGATGATGTTAGCGTCTGTTGTTTTAGTGGTTGCACCCAAAATCGATACTCCATTTACCTATGCAATTCATTTGCTCCTGGCAACCACTCGAAAAAGCTTTCAATCTAAAGTAATTTAAAGTTGCACATGGCTGTGGCAACATCCGCTTAACTCTTTGCTTGGCTTCTACTTTGCTCAAAGGATTTCATTTATTGAATTATCTTCTGCCAGTCGTAGTTCTAGCAAAAATAATTGCACAATGATTACTCGGCTTTATGCCGTAAGCAGACTTTGGCCAGAAGCCCCATAATTGAATTTATTTAGCATCCATAGAAGACTCCACATTCGATTAGGAGTCCACGGAGGCGGATTGGCATTCGCTAATCTCTTGGTATCATGGCCTGGAATAGCTTTGCATGCAGTCTCTGCTCTGCTTTAGCATTCCTTCCTCAGGTTAATTAGGGCAGGCCAATCGACAGACAGCTGACATTCTTTTTCCAAGCTTCTGTGTCTGCCTCCTCTGCCTCTGCCTCTGCCTCTGCTTCTGCCTCTGCTGCTGTTGTTTTGAAAGGAATTTCCGAATAGGAATGCAAATGCAATTTTCGAATGATTTCATTTTGTGCTGTTCATGGGGTCGGGGCGGGTGGGGTGCGGTCCAAGGTAATCCCCATTGATGGATTGAGCATTTTGATTGTGTCTTCCAAGTGGGTCAGGTGAGTCGATTGGGTCGGTGTGGGCCAGATGGAGCTGTGATTAAATGCCATGGGCCAATCAACGCATGCCAGCAGAGACAATTTTCCATTTTCGCATTCCCGTTTGAGGAGATTCACAGGCATGCCGGAGAAAGAAAAGTGAAGGAAACAAAAAAAGGAAAAGCTTCGCAGACTGTCATCGAAACGGAAACGGAGCGAGGATGTCCTGACGGAAGCAAATCAGGAAGGAAGCTTGCGAACTTCTTTACAATACTCGGGCATTTCGTTTTGCTATGCGAAGGGCTGGCCAAGTCGTGGATCCACGCAGACCCACAGTTGGGTTTCGGTTGGGTTTCATTCGCTTATTGCTCTGCTCTGGCCACACACTTTGGTGAATAAGCAAATTGTTTCAGATTGACAGCTGACCCACTCCCACTCGCAAACTCCCGCTCCTCGTCAGCACCCCAAAGTCCATTCGAGTGGAAGGCGAGAGCGAAGTGGCGCAAAAGTTTGCCTAGACCTTTGGCAGCGATGTGATTTGAATGCCAAGTATAATGAGCGCCAACTGTCGGTTTGCTAGGGGCTTTGGGGTTGGGATTGGCAAAGGAACGCCTGCCCAGAGCTGCCAATAACTGGCCACGCAATGATTCATCATGCTGCTGCTGTGACTTCTGCCTCTGCCTTCTGCGGTATAAGTACTCGCACTCCACTCGTCTCGCCTCCAGCTCATCCTCCAAGAACCAACTCCAAACACAAACAGCTTGAAGAGAGACTGGGCGTGGCATGGGCTGTGCCCCTGGGGCTGGTGTTCTTCCTCGAGTGTGCCCACATATGTTTATGCCTGGGTAACATAACGCGAACGCATTGCATTCATCACGTTACTTCCCTGCCAGGGATTCAACGCAGAGATTGATTTATTTATTAAATGATCTTGCATTTGGGTTGCTTTCAGTACTCTTACTTGTATCTCCCGCTTATTCCAATCAAAAACCATTTGTAACTTAAGCCAAACTCCGAATTTCCCATCCAAAAACTTCCGACTTTGTCTCGATTATTTACGAAGGTATAAACTTTGCTGTCGCTGCATTGAAGTATTCGCTGGGCCCCAAACAATTTATCGTTGTCCTGTGTCCAGAGCTTTGGCTGGGCATCCCATCCTGTCTGTCGCTTGCCGCATGCCGCATGCCCCCAGCCCATAGGCGGCAACCAGTTGAAGCAGCGACAAGGAGGCAACAATCGATTTTCCTGGGCTTAAGTCGAGTGAAACTCAACCTTAAAAATACGCTTAAGTTTTATTGTATTCCAATCTCATTAACTTCTTTTATTATTATTTGTATTTTACTTCCACTTCCAGCGTTCTCGCTTCCTTCCTCACCCGCCCAATCCTCCCACACTTTCTCCCCACCTTTGTCAAGCCCTCCCTGGGCTTCACACTCTTCCCCAGTCTTTCCCTCTCTGGGATTTGCTCCACTCTCCCTCTCTCTCTCTCTCTCTCACACACTTTTTGTTGCCCCAATTTACGCGTCTTCAAACCCGCTTTATACCCTGCCAAAGAGACGCTTTCCCCATTGAAATGTTTGACCAAAGAGGAGCAAACAAATTGCTGCTGCCATGGAACTGCTGCCTGAAAGGGTATTAAATCGACTACTTGGATAACTTCTTGATTTTTTGCTGCTTTCTACTGTTGCTTCTTTTTCGATTTTCTCTTCCTTTTTTCGGCTCTGCCGCTGCCAAAGTCGACTGCGATTGACGTCTACATATATGTGTGTGTGTGTGTGTGTGTGTGTGCGTGCAAATAAAATCGCATAACATAAAGCAATATCCTTCACTTATTTGACATTTTGGGCCTACATTAATGAGGCCTATCCCCGGGACTGTCCA
>NW_022995758.1:1024994-1054887 GCF_900245975.1 Drosophila guanche | reverse complement strand
CCCGCGTCCACCAAAGAGATACCCAAAAACCCACACTCCCGCCCTAACGCACCATGCGGGGGGGCGCATCGGTGCTTTAAGAAATATGTGTGTGGGGGGGGGGGGGGGGGGGGGGGGGGCCTATTATGATTAATGAGATTCCTAGCCATGACCAAACCCAAAACGGTATCGAATTTAATCAGTTTGCTGGCACTTCGAACCGCAACGGAACCCAAAATCCACCTCCGATGCATCAATTTGCGTTGAAATGTGGCCAGCGATGGTGAGGGTGAGGGTGGGGCTGAGCTGTGTTCCCCTGCCCCCTTTGATGAAGAATATTCCATTATTGTGCATTTTGATTATCCAGCATCTGCTCAGAGTCCCTGACATCATTAATGTTGTTACTGCCGCCGCCGCCGCAGCGGTCGGAAGCAGCAGCAGAAGCTCAGCCTCAGCTGCAGCCTCAGCAAAGGGAATGGTAACGGTAGTGGCAGGAGAGAGCTTACACTCGTACATATTGTCAGTTGTGTAAGTTAACTGTTGGCACAGGAACCACTCACGCAGACACACACACAATTACAGATACCCCCCTCCCCGCCCCCTGCCAACACTTCCTCTGTGAGTGCTCAGCCCATGTTCGGTTTGCCTTGTGTTGCATTTTGCATGTTGTACTTCGATTTGCATAATCTTAATCTTTTGCACTCGCCAGGGATTTCAACACACAGAAAGAGAGGGAAGCAGAGAGCCCTGGAGGGGCAGAGACCAAAGACCGAAGACTCAAAGATGCCTCAGACCACTCAGACCCTTCCACCTACGTGGAAGGCTACGTAGCATCATCATTCATTTGAGTTTGGTCTGGGGCCACGACTGACCGCTGGCAACCATGGAGCTGGGAGCTGGGAGCTAGGAGCGGGGAATGCCATTCCGTGGGAATGCCATCACCTGGAAGTGTGTTTAAGGCATTCTCCATCCATCCTTAAAGTTGCATCAAAAATGAGTAATTTCCTTGGCAAATCAAGGCTCAAACATCACTCAAGTGGCAGATCGTGGGACTGGCTTTTGGCTTCATGACTTTTGCTTTGCTGCGTTAATAGTTGCAGAAATCCAATTGTCTAGCGAAAGGATTGAAACCTTAGCAGAGATTCAAATGGGAATCGAATCAAAGGGGGATCCTGGGAACAGAGCCAGGGATTAGTTATCCCTAAGGCATGAGCTCTGACGAATGCCTCCCGAGATTTGGCTTGTTTTGCCAATTAGGAAGGAGTCAAATGGGGGCTCGGATTAGGTGCAGCTCGACCTCCCTCCCTTTCTCCTTCTTTCTACTGAGTGTGTGTTGTGTGTGTGCTGTGTATGCTCTGTGGTTTTGTGCAACATCCAGACGGCTGGCAGCGTCATTGTTTTCGCATTTGCTGTGGCCTCCTGCCACAGTCGAACCCCGTTGGGGGTTGCATACAGAAATTTCCTGAGCCATGCGCTTTGTTGGTTTTCAATCAAGAGCCCTGCTTATCAATGTTTCTGCTGGCAACAAAAGCCAATTGCTAATAACCAGCCAACGTCATTGGAAAGAAAATCCCACCCAGAGCCACCCAGAGCCACCCATTCAGCCTTCCTCTGCTTATTGAAATATTGTGTAATCATCGTTTGCAGGCAATGAACTTCATCTGCATCAATGACACAGTCCCACTATACGTCACAGTCCCCGGCACAGTTCCTGGCCAAGTCCCAGACCAGTCCTCAGACCAACTCTCAGAGCCAACTCGATGGCGCCGCAGAATTTTGCTCTCATTTTTGCAGCCAGAAAGGCGGTTGGTTGGTCGGGAAGGCCACCACCAATCAATTTATCCAAATGTTTTCTTGGCACTTGCCAGCCACTGACCTGACCCCATCTGCAGTAAAACTGGAGCAAACAGCCGCATTCGCTGAGTAAGTGAAAGTTGATGCAGCTCTCTGGGGAATCGCGTACTTTGGAGATACTTTGGGGTCATTGGAGTTCCCTTCCGTCTGCCGTCGCGCAGTCAGCCACTTGGGATTAGTTTGGCTGAAGCTTACCCACGGATTATGCTCCAAATGATCCAGCACTAAGGTGGAGAGCAACGACACAACGAAGTTGTTTTGAAGTTAGATCTGCCAGGGGGAGCCCTCGATGAACCGTCATTTATCAGTTATTTGTTGTAAAACTATTTATATTATTATTCTTGTATAACATTCATGACAGAAGGTGCTAGAAGCCATTATATATTCACTTAAGATACCAAGACGGTCCTACGGGCATCCAAGTCATTGGATATCTGTGCTGGATGTTGATCCTTATGGACGTCAGACACTACTTACCCCTCGAATACCAATGGGAATACTTGCCCCGAGAGTTGGTTGGATCTCTGGTTGGATATTACGAGTGCCGCGGGGAGCACAACTTGCATTTAGGGTACACTTAATTCCATGTCCTGGCCTCGCCTGGGTTGGTATGTCTTCGAGCTTAGGGGCTAGCCAGTGGGTGATGGGGCGAGCGTGCAGGGTTTCTATCCCTAACCCTGAATGTACACCTCTCTATATCCCTATATAAACGGATCGCCCTAAGTCCTGAGTGGGCTTCGTCCTGGCCATAAAAACCGAACAAAAGCAAACCAAATTACCATAAAGAAAAGTTGGCAAAAAGTTGTGCGAACGGAATGCGAGGGCAAGCCAGCGACAGTGCCACATTTGGGGGCAGGCTGCGGAGTGCAGTGCGAGGGCAGCTGGCAGGTGAGCGTATATCCATGGCGATAGCCGGATCCAGAGCTAAGCCCAAAACCGCTGACCAAATGCGAGTACAAAGAGCGAAAGAGCGAAAGGGGGGAAGGGGGGAAGGGCAAGCAACAAGAAGAAACGCGGTAGACGCAGATGGGCAAAGCTCTTGGAGCTTTCGAATCACAGCCGCGGCATTTAATGGCGGCACGCAGCCCACACGCACACTCTCACACACACACACACACACACACACACACACACACACACACACACACACACACACAGGAAGACGAACAATCTCAGGTACACATGCACATGGAAAACACCTACGCACGGGGGGAAAATGGCAGGAACATGGCGACACGTTGGAGCGACAGCAGCCTGGTTTAATGTGCACTTTGTGCGCTGGCGGTTAGGCGGGGTGGGGGGACTGGAAACTTTTGAAAACATTGTCTGGAAGGGGGAGGCAAGCCGCCGAACAATTCAATTAATTATTACCAAATTAAATGTAAAATATCAAAAGTTATACCCTGATGCATGGGGGCCATAATTTCATTAAAACATGGATTAGTGGTGGGTGGGAGAGAGAGGGAGAGGGAGAGGGAGAGCAGCCTTACCTCACGGCTGGAAGTTTTCAATGTCACAATGTTCCATCGGAAGCAGCTATCGTCGAAGCGGAGGAGAGAGAATGGGGCAAACAGCATCCAACAGCATCCAACAACAAGATTGTTTGCTGTGGCATCTCATCCATCATCGCTGAGGTGGCAAGATTGTACTCTGCCACAGGCACTCTGGCACTGACACTCCTTCTGCTGGGTGCTTTGGGCATCCACATCGATGGGTGTTGATGGCGCTGCCACAACAACCGGAAGAGCAGCAGCAGCAGCAGTAGATGAGGCAGCAAGAGCAACAGTAGGCGGTGGCAGTACCGTAGCCAGGGGCAAGGTCAGAGCCAGTCTCTTGCAACAATGTGGTTGCAGCACGCGCCGCGGCGTAGAAGCCAGAACATCGATCTAATCCCTCACTTAGACCCCATTAACGCTAATAACCCGATGTAAAGTCGGACACGTGTGGCAGCCAGGCATGTGGCAGGTGGCAGGTGGCAGGTGGCAGGGTGCTGCTGCTCCTACTCCTAAGGAGCTCCAGAGTGGAGCTGAGCGTGCGGGTGGGATTAGCTGCCATTTGCATTCGACACATTTCAGAGGTGACGGGTGGGGGGAGTCCACATCCACCCGCATGTTGTGGCTACGCTTACGGCCCTTTTGTCCACTGTTTGAAAGGCTGTTGCATAGCTGCCATGTGTGTGTGGCACATCCTGTTGCGGATGTTAAGGTGTAGCCTGTGTAGGCGTACGTGGCTGCTGTGGCTGTTCAGCTGACTCGCTTGTAATTAGCTGGCTAATTTGATGAATGAAAGGCTGCCAGTGCCAGTGGCTTCTATGGCAAAAAGGTAGTCCATGGCCAAGGCCATGAATCGAGTGAATCGAATGGCGAAACTCATTGTCACTGGAGCCGAGCCTCTTCGTATAGTAGGGAGCACTCATTGAATTGCTTTGGAGACGGCTGCTGGTCCACCAGTGGAAGTTGATGCCACCAGAAGCTGGCCCTCCGCTCTCCGCTCTGCGGAAACTTCTCGACATTTGTTGCCACCAAAGTTGTTGCGGCAGCGTGTTGCCTGGGGCATACTTTGCCAAATTGTTTTGTGCAAGAATTTTCGCTGCTGTGGCTCTCCCTGTGTCTCTCTCTCCGCGAGCTGTCTCTTTTGCCGAGTCGCTCTCTCGTGGCTTTTCTTGTAGATGCACTCGAAGGTGGCACAAGCTGCTTACCATTTATCAAGTGACTGCGACACACGCGGCGTATGATTAATGCGACCCGCAAGGGAGCAGAAAGAAACGGAAACGAAAGGAATGGCAGGCAAGAAGTGCTCCGTTTGGCAATTAGATTGCATTGCGATGCACGCAAGCAAACTGAAAGCAGCAGGAGGAGTAGGTTGAAGAGTTGGAGTCTAAGCGGGGGAGGGGTTTGACGTTGCCAAGATCTGGCTTGGGGGTTGCCCAAATGGCGCACATTAATCAGTGGCATTTATCGCGAGTCAAGCGGGCTCTGGCTCTGGCTCTCGTTCCGACTCCGACTCCGACTCATGCTAATACCGTGCCATAAATTGTCAAGTGTGCCACCGATGCTGGCGACAACAACAAAGCGATTTGTGTGTGCCTCTGACCCAGCTCTAATCTGTGTGATCCGATCCACCTGATCCAACCCCATTGATTCGTCATTAGTCACATGGCCAGCATCAACAGGAAGGGGCTGAGAGCCCTGAGCAGCAGTGAAGCACGAGCAGCAGATATCGGAGCACACAGCCACAGAGGAGGCATGACAGGGGGCTGCCAGCACAGGATATCATTAGGCATACGGACGAGTGGGAGCCGGCAGCCTAATTACACATTAGCATTTAGTCCCTGAGCGCGCGCTCTCAACGACATTGGGATTTGGCCGTCAATGTCATCCATTGATGCCTGCCCCCGCCTCTGCCCCTGCCCCTTCCCCCCTCCACCCAACGACGATGCCATGCCTGATGTCGTGCAACATTGAGACTACAAGGGGTGTCCTTGATCCCCTGGAAGCTGAGCCACACTGGTTGAAGGGCAAATGAAAATGTTCCGATAAGAGCGGGCAAACGTTGTCCAAAAGTTCACCAGAAATGGATGCAGCAAATATTTAAATTTGTGAAATATATCGAGTAACTATCGGGTAAGTATCGAGCAGCGTTGAATTAATAGAACGAACAGAACACAGCAGTTAAGAACAGGACCAGCACCAGGACGAGCACCAGGACACTTGTACATTGCTCACGGCGATGCTTATCTGACACGTCCCCCCTGCACAGCGTCCCCTCTGCCACAGAGCGGACTTTCTCGCACTTGTGTCTCGATTTTGCATTTCGGTTTCGGTTTCTGTTTCAATTTCAGTTTCAGTTTCTACCACACAGCTGAGGATACGAAAAAGGAGCCGCCACTCTCGCACTGCCACTGAGGGAAAAGAATGCCACAATCGGGAGTCAAATATTTCTCCACTTTCCTCTATTTCTTGCAGTGCAATTCTCGATTGCTGCTCGTGAGGCAACAGCCGGAAATGGCTTGTTTGTACGCACACAGACACACCTTCGAGGCAGCACCTATACGTGTACGAGTACGTGTGTATGTGTGTGTGTGTGTGTGTTTGCTACTCGGTGGGTGTGGTAAACGGCATTGTTTTGCTGGGCCTGGGCCTGGGCCTGGGTCTGGGCCATGCCGTGTCTTGCCATTTTCTGCCTTGGGGCATCTTCTACCCCAAAAAACTAAATTCTGCTCATCGCCCCATCGGAGAATGTTTCCTAGCCGTTTCGCAGCATGGAAAAATAAGCATCTTCAAGCCCATAGATGAATGTAACACTCAGATGCCTTGTTCTATCCCATAACCCCGCACCAACACAGGTGACGGCAGCTTAGCTGCTGACTGGAATGATGCCCCATTTTTTGGGTGCTGATGAAGCGCTTTAGTGGGTCGGGGGGAGTCTCTGCTTGACCTTGTCTCGCCGCTACATTTGCACACGTGTCCGGCGGGGACGCCTCCTTTGCTCCAGTTAAGTCGTGTTCCCCGTTTCGCTGAGCCACGCAGTTAGGCGCCTCCCCAGCCTTAATCGCTTTATCATCAACACCTGTAAGAAGTGGTTGGCCAGGCGCTGGAGGGTAGGTTGGGATGTGGATTGGCATGGCTTACTCTTTCCACAGTATAGCCCACAGTCATGATGATGGCCAAGTGATGTGGGATTTCCATAGCACTCATGGCAGTCTGTTCATTCCGTTTAGCACTGATAGAACCAACGCTTGTTTGGGTTCCCTTTTCCCTTCTTTTTTTCGCATTGATATGTTTACTCAGCCTCGGATAGGGTAGCACACACGAGTATGTGTGTGTCCTGGCTGTATATGTGTACAGCTTCTGGTGGGTTGTGTTTGCATATTTCTTATGCGCATTTCCACGCGCCTAAAATAACGCCAAAAACGCAAATTGCACGGAGCCAAACAAACAGAGACGATACGAGCAGAGTACACTGAACGAGAGATAGATAGAGAGAGAGAGAGACAGGGAGAGCGAACGAGAGAGTGAAAAAGAAGTGAATTTCCAATCATCATGCTCCCCATTCAGCAGCCAACCAACCGCACAATGTCCTGGCAATTTGGCATCTTTTATCGTTTAAATGTAGAGCCAGGAGCACCAAAAGGGAGCCGAAGCCATAGCTGGCACGGGATACTGGGATCTGGGAACTGGGAACTGGGAACCCGCGCTTCGGTTTCAATTTTCGAGTGTCATATTTATTTAGCAACTTGCTCACTCCCTCGCTCTACTCCCTCGAGTAGAGGCGCCCAACTCCTCCCACTTGAAGCAAACAAATCCAAGCTGATGCCTGATGCCTGCCCGACTGGCAAACACAATTGGAATTTAAAAAGACATTTTGGTATTGACAATTTGGCTTCAACTGGGTGGAGCGAGCATGGAAGCCGACTGGAAGCAGGAGCCAAATAAATTACGCAATTAGCCAAAAGTCAAGAGCCAAAGACAATACTCCCGCGGGAAAACATTTTGTATGAGTGGGGAATACAAATCGTCAGTCAGTCATGGCTGCAATCAGTTTAAATCGTTTTGAACATTATTCGAACCGAAATGAATTATACTCGCAATATAAAGAAACACACAAAAAACGAGAAGGGACGTGTGAGACGCCTCTTACGCGGCACATTTTTTTTACCCGGTACTCAGGGTTACATCTGTACCTTAGCGGTTTTTGTCAAATTTTACATTTTTTCTTCGTCTGTCATCTGCATCAACTACACTACTCACGCCAACACGCTGCAGAGTCAGGGCAGAGACACGGCAGAGGCAGAAACGTGTCTGCGCGAAGCACAGTCTGAATGAGAGAATTTAATAATGATCCAATCGGTTCCCAATTTGGTGATCTGATAGATATAGTCATTCCCTACGGAAGTTTTCTTGTATCTTCAAAATTGCAGATTTGGTAGGTTTTCGCCATTTTGCGGAGGCGGAAGGGGGTGGGTTCATTAAATACACTTGGAACAGTGTGAGCATCCAGAAGTGTGGATGCAACATTTGGTGGCTCTAGCTTTTATGGTCTCTGAGATCCAGGCGCTCAACAAGCCGGACGGACGGACAGACGGACGGACAGACAGACATGGCTCAATCGACTCGGGTATTGATGCTGATCTATATACTCTCTATATACTATATTTCTTTCTGTGCGTTACATACAACCCTTATTCGCACAAAGACAATATATCCCATTTACTCTTCGAGTACCAGGTATAATAATACAGCTGATAAATGGAGCAATTACATTTTGACCGCCTAGAAGTTGAATATAATTTGAGGAAGATTTTGTTGGGACTGTAATGATCCAAAATTCATCCAAATTTCAATGCAAATTTTCGATTTCAGTGACTGTTTTCTGGACTCTTAATAAATTGCATTTGCCATGTCCAAAACATGCCAAATCCCCCAAATAAGTTAAACAAAAGTAAAAAAACTCAAACTGAGCGACAAATAAAAGTTGAGCGTAGGGTTTAGGGTTCGCACAAGTGGTTTAATGTCTGATTGCGCTCCATTTATTTGTTAATTGAAAAAAATGGGGGTTCAGAGTGCTGCTCAAAGGTTGCTGCCACCCAATTCCCTTTCCACTTTCACTTTCACTGCCAATTTCACTTTCATTTCCATTTGCTCCACGGCTTTAAAGTGAACGCAGACAAAGAAGGAGAGAGACGTGACCCAGTCCTCATCCCTTGCATTTCAATATGGATAGATAGATGTATTTCCATTTCATTCCGATCCATGTACATTTGCCATTAGCAGCAGCTTAGAATGCTGGGGGGTCAGATCAGGTCGGGTCGGGTCAGGCCAGGTCAGGGCAGGGCGTCGGCTCGGCACGGGTGGGCTTGGGTTTGGTTCGGGTTTGGGTTTGGGTCGCAAAGGGTTAGCTTGTGTTTCGGTTTGGCTGTGTTAAGGTCAAATAAAAGGACTGCGGCTGGAGAGGGACTGAGAGCTGAGAGCTGAGAGCGCCTCTCAGACAAAGGAAAACGAAAAGCCAAACTACACAACCTCAAGGATTTATGAAGGAGGTTCTGCAGGGGTGTAGGGGGTGCACGTGCAACTTCATTGAGCAGGAAACTCGTAAAAAATTTCGGTTTACAGTTTGGGATTAAGCCTGCAGCCGCTCCGAACCAAACCATTCATGAAACACCACGTGAAGGCTCACCTCCTCCCGCTCTCTCTCACTCTATCCCTCAGTAGAGTGGCTGTGGCCTTCATCCTTTTGACTGCCCGCTCGCAGACCCTCCACCCACCCATACGCGTTCCCGTGCCGAACCCAAACCCACGCCCGAACCTCGATGGTTGGACGGACACTGTTTGATTTGCGTGCGAAGCTCGTTTTGCATTTTGTTGATTTTGCTGTGGGTTACCTGCAGTCTGCGCCAGCGGAAACCAACTCAGCCACCCCAGCGAGCCACACCGAGAGACCATCCGAACCACTCAAACCACTCAAGAGTTTCAATAAAAATGTTGGCGCCAGAGTGTTTTCCCTGCTGCGCTTTTTTCCCCACTCCCACACTCATTCCTATTCCGAATCCCATTCCCCCACTTACTCTCTCTCTCTCTCTGTCGCTTTATCGCTGTTTGGCCTTCATGGGCTTGGCCTGACCCAATGACTTGGTCTTATTTTTCGGCTTGGCCCAGACTCGATGGCGTCGCAAGTCGGGGAGTTCGTTGCACTGGCCCATGGCCTAGTATCGCTCTGCAGTTATCGGGGGAATACGGAGTACTACGGCCAAGTTTAACACAGACCCGCAGTGAGTGTTTTGATTCGAAGAATGCGCGCCAAATCCAAGCAAGAAGCCCCCCATATCCAGCGGGCAGCATCCCACCAGCACCTCGCAGGTGCACAAAGAGCAGGGGGGAGGGGCATGTGGCTGGGCAAACTCTTTTTTAGCTTTGCGCATGCATTTCCCCTCCAAGAAGCACGACGACATGAACTTATTCAGCCAAAGCTTTAGCGCAGCACAAGCTGAGCTTGCGCGAAAAAAGCTTGGCATTTGAAGCTGCCCGGTTCGCTCTGACAAACGAAAAGCTTTTAGCCTGTGCTGTTACCTGCCTCTCTCGCAGCTTACTGTTGGCAAAAGCTGACGGAACTTCAAATTTGGTTTGTTTGAGTTGCGAAAGCTCATGGGGATCGTTTTCGTGCTCATCCACTGGAAGCTAATTGCCCGCAGTTGGCAGAAGATGCAACGACAGATGGGAAACAGCAGCTCGTTGCATGCAAGTCTTGATTATATAACACGCGAAGAGGCTCGCGGACGTCCAGAAGAGTATACAGCACACAGACGAGTATAATATGGGTGTCCTAATCGAAACTGCCGACTCACTATGCTGCCACGACAGGTTGGGGCGCCCCATTAGCCAAGCACTTGCAACCCGCGCTACTGGAAGATGAAGCAATAGAAGTGTGCCGTGCCCCACCAGAGAGAGAGAGAGAGACAGCGACCCACTGAACCCATCTGGAGTTGCTGCTGCAACTGAAGTGGCAGCGATTGCGTGGCATGCCACAAAAGGTGTACATCTCGAGGATAGCAAAGAGGAAACGACTTTAGAGACTGCACGAGTAACGCTTCCAAATGTCAAACATTGAACGCAGATTTTCATTCACGATTGTCTCTGTGCATTTTGTATTTGTTTTCGCAAGTAAATACATACATATGTATGCTCCTAAATACATATTTAAATATGTACATATATGTAAATATATGGCATGGAGGAGGAGCAGAGGCACAAAGACGTGCTCGCATACGAGCTGCATTCTAAAGGGATAGCTAATAGAAAATAGATAAGCCAAAACATATTGCGTTTGGAAGAGATGTTTATTCATCAGGTGTCATGTCATCCTGAATGCGCAGGCAAAGGACATCATCGGCATGTCTGGCAGCAGCAGCTCTGCCCTGTGTGGAGTCCTCGTTCCAGTAGCCGCAGTTCAGAGTGTACCAGTTTTCCGTCTTCTTGACAAAGCCATGCATCCAGGCCGCCGTCAAAGTTTTGTCCACATTCAGGCGAACCTCCTCCGCCGACTTGATCTCCAGCTCGGCCACATAGGCAACCACCTCCTCGAACTCCATCGGGCGGTGGAAGGCATTGAAGGCCTCGAGTATACGGTCTGCATAAAGGTAGCGCGCCATCCCAGCCACGACGATCCAACAGCCTCCCAAAACGAATCGAAAATTTTGAGGAGTCAGAAATGACTTTGTCCGATAAAGCTACTTGGTTGAGGATTGATATACCTGAACATATTCCATTCGATCATTAGAGAGGCTTGCGTCTAATCCACTCCATAATGTGCAATCCAAAACCTGTATTATATTCACTAAAGAACACGGATGGCCATCCATATCTGTGCATTTATCTTTATATTTATGCCTAACCATTTACCATATTCATATTTTCATCTAAAGAATTTTTGTATCTGCACATCCCTCGAATGTGCATATCGCAGCATGCATCGCCGGCACCGTTTGATAAGAGCGCCAAACAAATTAATGACGCAAATTGGTCATAAAGTAAAAAGAACTGGCCAAACACCAGAGCCGAACCAGAGCCAAGCACCAGCAATAACAAATACTGCGAACAGCAGCAGAAACAGTTACAGCCATGGCAATAGCCAGTGCAGTCTAGACGAGGCGCAGACCCAGACCCAGACCAAACCACAAACCTGGCCCAAACTGTCGAGCGTCATTTGCGGCTTAGTCAGCATGAATTGGCTGTGGTTGGGGGGTGGATTTGGGAGCTAATAGATTTGCATGCGACTCTGCACAGTGGACACGGGAGAGTGGAGTCAAAAGGTGGCGGACTGTGGGAATGGTAGGTGAGTGGTGAAAATTCATCTTTGCCCAGGTTGCACCACTGTGCGGCTCTTGGGGTTTTGGTAATTGCAATCTACACACTGAATATGCAAACAAGTCGCTAGTTATTGTCTGTGGCCCGTTGTCCGTGGTCCGTGGTCGTTGGTTCCGCGAAGTATTCGGGCAACAGGTTCTGGCCTGGGCCTCTCCGCCTCTGACTCTTAATTATTTCCATATTTCTGTGATTTATTTGGCCTTTCCCCTGCCCCGGCCGTTGCCGCTTGGCACCCTTTGGAGCTCGAGTGCGCAGACTTTTAATTGCTTTGACAGCCATTCACTTTTGTTAGCCGAAACCACAGCCGAAGCTGAGGATCCTTTTGCAATCGCACGTCTCCATCGCTTGACCAAGAATGTGTGGACCTGAGGGGCCATACAGTTGGCTTGTTTGATCGTCTGATTGTTGGTTCATGGTGCGGGAGGACCGGTGGAGAGTCGACTCCTTGGCACACACACACACACACACAACTTAAATACTCTGAGTGGCCCCTCCCCCGTAGCATTGCATAATTGCCTCTCTCTCTCTCTCGCTCTCTCTCTCTCTGTTCAGGTTAGTCCCTCCATGGGGCAGACCAAATAATTTCATTCATTGCCATCCAGGGTTAGACAATCCCAGCACAGCACTTTTCAACACTGCCTGTGTACGGGCTGTGTGATTGGCAACAAAAATGTCACAATGGAAGGAGCCCAATTTCCCATAAATCTCACCAATTTCTGGATCAAGTTGGCCATGACGTGACGTTTGTGGTGGTGTCAGGGTCCGTTCGACAAGCTACAGCTCAGTTCGCTCCATAATCCAAATCGTGTCCGGACGGCACACACAACAAAAAAAAAAATCTCGGAAAAAAATTAACTTTTCGGCAACAAAATTTTAGATCTGTTCAAAATTATTTGTAAAATATTTTCCAAGTAAGAAAATAAATCACTTTCGGCTGCACCGGTTCGCATTCGTGTATTTCGATTCGGGTCGGGTTTTTGCCATCGCGTTGCGGTGCATTGCGGTTGTTTGGAGGTGTCAAGAGGTGTCAAAGTCTGGTACTTTCCATTGAAGTGCTGCTGGCTTTCAACCTCTCAAATTTGTTTCAGCATTTCACTTGCAGGTAAGTGCTGCAGGTGCTTTTATTCTGTGCATTGATGGGCAACGCGAGCCCGTGATTAGCTGAGAATGTTCTCAGTTCTTAACTTATAATCGAAATTAAAATTAAATTTGTTTGAGCAATAGTTTCTGTTTCTGACATATCTTTCGTATATCCTATTATGTCCCTAGATCTGACCAAAGAGAACGACTCAACTGAAGCGAGTACCTAGGCGGAGCGGAGGAAGAGTTCGTTAGCTATTCGCCATGGGCAAGAAGGGTAAGGGAAAGAAGGGAAAGAAGGGCAAGAGGAAGACCGCGGTGGTGGCACCAGTCGCAGCGCCGCCATGTCCGCCATGTCCAGAGATACCGAAGGTCATGGCACCGCTGGATCCATGCCCGGAGTCCAGCGGCCCCCATGACGTGGTGCGCGCCCAGCCGAACCATTACCCGGCGCTCCTGCGCATACCCGAGACGATGGCCGTGGTGGGGTCCGAGAACGGGTGCTACGACAGCATCTGCAAGCTGCTGCGAGCCGGCTTCCGCTGTGCGGAGCGTGTCTTCGTGATGGCACCCTGGGGCAACTATGTGGTGTTCCGATACCATAACAGCAGCGACTTCATCTACTTCCTGTACGACGGATGCACCTGCGACGTGAACCGCTTCCGCTACTTGGACCTGAGCTGCGGCACCGCCGGCTTCCTCTTCTTCGACAACATGCACGACGTCATCAGCTACATCATACAGTCGCGCAAGACGCGCCTCTACCTGGAGAACCTCAACAAGATAGCCATCGACCAGATCGTGGAGGAGTATGGCGCCGTCACCTATACCCAGAAGGCCAAGTGCATGCGATTTGCCTAGGCACAACTCCCCTCCCTCCTTGACTGAAACCGAATAAACCCTGGACCCGAAGCCCGATGCCCAGAACCCGGGCAAAATGCCAAGCAAAACATAACAATTAATAGATATAACAGATAATAGATAGATTAATAGACAAGTAAAATTATGCCTAAATTGAACAACAAATCCATAACGAGTGTTTTATTCATTGATGGATGGGTGTACTCTCCTTTTTGAAATCATCAAGTATAATGGTTCGTTATTTTTCAAGACTCACTGTACACTGTGCAGGAACGGCAGCGTCCGTTCTTTCGTCTGTCTATCCCACCTTCTTCGTTCTCGCGCTCTCTGGCTCAATTTCGTGCACACTTCCAGCGCTCTCCTTCTATTTCTCTCTCTCGCTCGCTTCTGCAAAGTTCGGCATTGTCCGTCGGTAAACTAACTGCTTTCGCTTGCAAATTAATTCTGCAGCTTTTGTTTCCTCGAACCCCTCAGAAACAAACTGTCTTAAAACTGTCTTTGTTCTTCATTCAATTTAATACTCAATAATTGAAATTCGCAAAGAACATTTCATTGTAGCTTATGTACATACATATGTACATATGTCTATGCATATGTATGTACATTTTTTATAGTCTATGTATCCATATCCACTTGGTCGCTAAAGCACTGCAAAGACATCCGCATGCTGCTGCCATGGATGGGAGGGAGATTTTTGGATTGGGCAAGAGAACAAAAGCGCAAACAAATTAGCGGGACAATGGCCACGTTTAACCCGCTGACTGCACAGGCATCGGAGCGTGAAAGCGCTTTGTGAACTCTCCTACAGAGACTGCGGAGACTGTAGACTAGAGAAACGAGCCAAGTGGATAATTGTGTGGGTCTCATTTAAAATACTTTATGATGGCGAAGGATGTAGAGCGCTGCTGCTCATCGATACATAAAATAAGAAACAAATCAAATTTATTTGCGAATTTTTCCTTTAATGAATCGCTGAAGTGGTGCTTATAAAACTGAATACGTTTGGTTGTTGGTAGTGGGCAAGGCCCTCTGGGAGCTCGGGAATGCAGCTGAAAAGAGTTCAGAAGCAGTGGAGTTCAGGGACGAGTGAGCATTCCATCTCCATCATTGAACATCTCAATCCATTAGCTGCCAGCTGCCATTAGAGTTGTGTGTGCCTGTGTATCTGCATCAGCTTCTGCATCTATCTAATGTACCGATATCTGTATCTTTATCTGTGTCTGTGTCTGTTTCTGTTTCGGCTTTGCTGTTGGTTTCTTTCGCTTGCAAGAGCAACCTTGCAGCTGTCTGTCTGTCTGTCTGTCTGTCTCTCTGCCTGTCTCTGTGTGTTGAATGTGCACTTTTGTGGGACAGGGACAGGGACTGCCACGTAAAACCTTAATAAATAATTATCCAAAAGCAAGCTATCGCAGTCGGAGCTAATAAACAAATAGCATTTGGAGCAGCAATGTTCAATGTCTCGAATGTCTTCCAAGCAGAGCACCGACAGACAGCCCCAAATGAAATCCGCACCGAAACGCTGAACGCTCAACGCTTAACGCTCAACGCTCAAGTATATCAGCCCCCGTCTGCTCGTCCGGTGCACGGGGTTTTGGAGCAATTGATTTCTTGAGGCAAGTCAAGCAGCGCTGAGCTCGTTAATTAAAACAACAATCACTGCACCATGGGACAAACAGCAGGCAGCAGGCAGAAGACAGAAGACAGATCACAGATCACAGAAGACCTCCGATGGCCCACACGAGGGACGCTACTCGAGCCTCACTCGAGCTGCCAGCCGTACTGCTGACTGTTGTTGTTAGGCCGTTAGATTGTAATTGAGAATAACTTGTTTGGACTGAGGCACACAGCCGCACAGCCGCACAGCCGCACAGCCACACAGCCACAGCTGCAGACAGCCCAACAGCAAGGCGCCTCTTCCCATTCAAAGCCCACTGTGCGTAGGATGCTTCTGGGGCTTCAACTGCGACTGCCACTGCTGCTGCTGCTGCCGAAACTCTGGTTAATTGCAATCAGAGAATGGCCATAGAGCCATCACCCAAACGCAGACACTAAATGCAAATTCTGTGTGTTGTTTCTCCGTTCTGTTCTGTTCTGTTTTGCTCTGCTCCGCATCAATATGGAATCCGAATGTGCATCGCATCTGATGGCGAGTCAGACAATGTCAAATGTTTGCCACTTGATTTAGATAGAGAGATATCGCTGACATGCGCACGAATAACTTGATTATTGAGTAACTAGGGGCAATCAGCATTGAATTCTGTCACACAATTGCAAGCCTGGAGAACTGGTTCAGTTTGTGGTGTCACAGCTGCCGCTGGAGCTTCTCCATCGACCCAATATTTTCTTCGTGGGTATTTATTCACTCGGAGCTCGCTTCTTTCACATTGAATTAATGGTCGACTGAAAAGACAAACAGCCTCGGCAAAACGGAAGCTCATTAGGCTTTGTTTTTTCAAACGAGACATGGGCTGGCCCACACCGGCCCACAGATGATCTCAGGCACGTTGGGCCCAAATGGAGACGCGACTTTTGTCCCAGCCACTGTCGCAATTAGCTAATTAAACGTTTTGTGGGGCTGGCGCTGGTCCCACGTCAATAGAAAATAATAAAATGGCAAATATTTACGCAAAACGACAACACCGCAAAGACATTGAAATGCAGACAAAAGCTAACATTGCCGCAAACGCAAATGCAAACGCAAACAAGCCAAAACACATATACAACAACAAAAGTAACAACAAATAACAGAGTAAAACTCACAAAATCAGTAAAAGTATTGCTCAAAAAAATACAAAAATTATTCAGCAGTATTTTGTTACAAATCGCGATAAGCGGCAGCCCAAACTCGATGATGATGGCGACAGGCCGCAGCGTTGCAGAGTTGCAGAGTTTCAGAGTTGAAATATGAAGAGCACCTCTGTGGCATGCAACATGCTGCCTTGTTGTTGCTGCACTCGAAGAAAATGCCGAAACAATTGCAAGCAAAACTGAAAGAAAATAAGAAAATAAATAAGTAAATTCCGAATCCCTGTCTTCAATTCAGGGTTCCTGTTTTTCCCTCTCCATTTTTTTTTTTTCAGTGTACGAGATGCTCTGGCCGGGTGACCCGAGAGTCTGAGCTACAGTTCGAGTCGCCATCGGCAGTCGCAGTCTTTAGGTCTGGTCCGAGTCTCCGAGCCGCACCTCTTTGGCTCACACTCTCCTAACGGCCGAATGCCGAATGCAGACTGACTCAATCTCGATCTGCAATGATTTGCAATTGTCTTGCGTTTGCACAGGCATTTGTATGTTGTTTTTATGCAAATCTATTCAGGCATTCTGTAGTCGCTGGACTTGTCCTTGATATGTGACAGCGCGAGGAGACGGCCACGGAGCATCGTTCCCCAGGCTCCATTTACAGCTATGCACATCTAAAGCACGGAAGCACGTACGGTGCTGCCACAGTTGGCTGCAACATTGTCCAGTCAATCTGTCAGTCCATCAGTTGGCCAGTCAGCGAAGGTGTCTTTGGGTATGCATAATAAATGATTTGGCCAGAAATTCTTGGCTGCCGCAAGTCCACATCGATTGCTCAACGCACTCCAAAAGTTTTCCAATTTTTTTGCCACAGAATTTGGGCCTTTTCCCCTTTCCCTGCTCGGTTGGTCCCATTCTGTATGCTGCGTTGGCGTTGCGCATAATTTGTCTGCGAATAGTTTGTTGGCTCCGATTTCGTTTCCTCACTTGAAGTCGGGCCAGGCCAGGCCAGGCCAGCGAGTAGCAAATTGCTTCCTTATTTGTGTGTACAATGCGAGTACTCGAGCTGCCTCTGTATCTGTGCTTAAATGGGGGAAAAATTGAAGCCAATCAGCCAGCCAGCCAGCCAGCCAGCCACCAACACATGCCTCAGGACAGTGGCTCGGGCAAGTGTGCGCACGCAGCCAGCCAATGCAGAGGAAACGCTCTACAGTCTGTTCAGGAAGTACAGCAAACTCTACATATGGTGTGATAAATATGGAAAGTAAAACGCAGACAGTGACGGGGTTGTCTTGGCAGCGGAATATCAAAGAATGGAATCGCTTTGAGCAGTACATAATGGAGAGAAGAAAATGGAATTATGATACGAAGAATACTCGTAGCTATCATCGAAACATAACCTTAAGGAAATCGGAAATTGAGACATAGAATCAAGTGCTAGTTCACCCCTTCGCAGCATTATCGCCACACCACTGACCACTGTGCCGCAAAGTTGTTCTCAGTTGAGGAATGTGTGCCCTGCACTTCCACATCCACATCCACATCCACTTCTGGCTCTGTTATTGGTATCTCCCTCTTCCAAGTCATGCTGAGAGCTCTACTCTGACTTCTCGGCTAAGATACGATCCAACTGCTGTGGGCGTTCAGTTTTGGTTCAATTCGGTTCAATTGGCTCAGAGCTAACTGTTCGTTCGTTCACTTTGGCCGCCCTCTAATCTTATCGCCCGAAATCGATCTCGAAAGCGGCTCCAAGAACTCCACTCGATTGTGGGTGCGCCAAGCCGCCAAAACCAACCCACCCACCCTCTGCTGGCCCGCTCTCAGAATGTACAATGGATGCTTGGCGGGATTGATTATCGCGCTCTTTGAGTGGGCCTCAGTTTTGGTGTCCGCTGTCTGCTGTCCGCTGTCCGCTGTCCGCTGTCCCATCGTCCATCAATCAATCACACTCGACGCGGCAATCAATGGCGGGGACATTGTGGGGCTTGTGGGTGAAAAGCCGAACCAAGCGCCAGGGGGGAGGTACGAGTACCAGAACGCAATTAAACGGTAATGGAAACTTAGTTTAATGGCAATTGTTGGTAATTTGTTTGGGCCGAATCGTTGTGTTTGTTTTCGATTCGGCTGTGATTCGATTTGCTTTGATTTGATTTGATTTGGCTCTGCTCTGCTCTCTGCTCCACTCGCATTTTTGGCTCTCCGTATCGATGGCGCGATAATGCTTACCTTGAGATCATCGATGGCGGGTCTCTAATTGAACAGGCTCAGAGTCGGAGTCAGAGCCCGAGCTAGTGCCCCTCCCAGCCCCTCCCTCCCCATGCCAATCGATGGGGATCGGCTGTGATCCGTTTAAAATGTATCTACAATTTGTACGGCATGTCCAATTGATTGACTGCAAATGTTTTTCTGGCTTCTTTTGTCTTGTCTATTTATTTATTGACTTTTGTTTCTGTTTTTATTACGGGTATGGGTATGGGTATGGGCATGGGGTGTACGGCATGCCCAAGTCATTCAACTGTCTGTCCACCTTTTATATACTCGTATTTATGTACAAAATGTGTGTGTCCGTCCCGTGTGGTTCGCTGACATTTGGTTTGAAAGTCAAGGTTAGTGTGCGGCGCAGCGCAATCGTGTAAGCCCAACGAAATTGTCAATTTTGCTTGCATTGGGCATCGATCAATGATCAATACGCTATCGGATATCTGCGATCAGCGATCAGCGATCGACAATCAACGATCGAGAATTGAAAACGTAGAATTCTACGCTGGCGATGACCATTTGGCCGGGCTGTTGCCACTGACATTTCGTTGGCATTTGACAGCCAGCTGTGACAATGTTAGGACATTTATTATGCGATATGCGATCACTGCGATCATAGATCTCACATCTCACATCTCAGCTATCAAATCCCCAATCTGTGTTCTCCGGCTGGGCACATGTCAATCGCTGGACTCGGAATGGCCAGCAGATTGATTTTTGCATCGTCTGACAGATCATCACTGGTTGGGTATTCTTTGAATTATGATCGCCGATTACTGGAACAGTTGCAAAAACCTTATGACTTGCAAAGTTCAGCTGTCCGTCTTGATCATCTTGAGCATCTGGCATTGATCGCTTAAAATGAAATTGTTCCCAGCTACAGCTTCATGCAGCTGCGAACCTTGAGCCGCACAAAAGACATCGAGGTATTCCTCCACAAAAGTCCACAAAAGATCCAAAAAGAAGAAACCCCTCTTGAGACCAATACAAAAAAGGTGCAAATTTCCTTGCTACACGAATTGGGCAAGGCGAAAAACATTTGCAACAAAGTGGCAAACAATTTGCCAGGCCACACGATTCGCCTCAGATGGAGGGCTTCCACTAGACATGGGAGAGAGTCCCCGCATAATCGATAATACCATCGCTAAGTAATCGACGGATAACACTTGATGAAAAAGCAAGCAAGAGGAAGGTTTGTATTAATCACAAGATCGATTTAATATTTATCGAAGTTCTTAACCAGAAAAGTATGGTCAGTCGTTGGTTCTCTCTGTTCAGATGTTCGTGCTTGATTGATGTTTTTCATTTAATATTACAAATTCCGATGGAAAGATATCGATTCTGAATACCAAAATGCACTTTCCTTTAGCTTCTGCTGTCCTCTGGCCTCTGCTCTTTCACCGAATACCCTTTTTGCCCTGCCCCTCTCGGGTGTCGGCTGTCGGCGGTCGTGTGGCTCATAACCCATTTTGTTTCGAAAAATAAATGGCTTGCCACCGAGCGGCATGCAGCTTTTTGACTGAGGTTTCTTTGCCAATATTTTGACTTGACATTTGGCTCTGCCTGCCGCTCTCAGGCGAACGTTGCCGGTGTGGCAAGTGGCAAGTGGAAAGAGGCAAGTGGCCGGTTCTGCCGATCTGATCCCTCTGACGATCCCCAGCGCCCCGTAGCCAGTACCATTCGCTCCTTTGTCTTGTCCCATTTAACATTTTGGCACGCCGAGTGCCATCGAAGTGGCAACCCGAGCTGAGGCCGACTCTGTGGCACAGTCTGTGTCTTTGGCTCAACTTGATGCAGACAGCGTTGTTCCATCGATGTGGGTCTCCAGCCAGCAGTTAGGTGGGGTGGGGATGGGGGGCTGCTGCACGGGGCACGTCCCGTTGACAGACAACGACGAATGTTTCCATTTGGAAGAGTTTTGTGCCCTTTCACGTTTGCCGACAAATGTCAGGCTGCGGATGCGGCTACCCGAGCCGCCCCCAGCCCACATACAAATTAATCGGAGACGCCTCCCGGAGATCCCCCCCTTGACCTCGCCACCAACCTATTCACATTTCGAAGATGGCTTGCCACGGCGCGGCATTATATTATGGCCCCTCGGCATCAAAACCAAGGAGCGGACTGTGCCGGCTGTGGGGCTGTGCCGCAGCTTGGGGACTGCTGCGGCAAAGCTGCTGCTGTTGCAGTGGCAAGCGGCAGCCTGAAACTTCGGTTCTATTGTTTCGGTTTCGGTTTCGTTCATAGATTGGATTTTTGGTTATTGTGGTTAACTTTTGCCTGCTTTATGCGCTTCATGCAACATTAGTCAATGACACTCGCCGATGGCTGCTGCTGGCCGTCTGGCTGCCTGACTGCCTGGCTGGCCGCCTGGTTGCTCGGCAGCTCGGCTGCTTTGCCGCTTGGCTGCTTGCAACATCATCTTGCGTCAGCCGCTGAAATGATTATATATATTCGCTTCTTTATTTAAGCATTCAAAGGGTACAGCGACTACGAACAGAGGTTTGCCCAGAGCGGGAACTACCATCGATGGAGCCACAGCTAAGATCACACCACTATACACGCCACATGGCTATGAAGTCTTTCTGATCATGGGTACCCAAGGGTATCTGGCTAAGTGTTCGTTTTAGTTCTTTGTGAGGCATGAAATATTTCGGATTGCTGGAGATGGCAGCGATGACAGTGGCCATTCAAATGTTGGGCAATCCCAACTGAGAGACCAGAGACCTGAGACCTGAGGTAATTTTTGTGTAGCAACAAACAACATCAGTAACAGTAGCTGAAAGCTAATTAGCAACATCAGGCAACAACAACGGTGCCGGTGCCAGTGCCAGTGCCGATGCCGCATAATGTAAATGCAAATTAATTGCACATTAGCGAAATGAAATCAAATGACAGGAAGCCAGCGACAACGGCAAACAGTAACAGCCAGTGCCAGAGCCACGTTACTCTCGTTCGCCGATTGCAAATTGTGAAAAATTGCCAACTAGCCACACCAGGAATCGGTGATCGGAGATCGGAGATCGGAGGAGACTGCAAACTGCCAATACGACTGCAACTGGGATGGTAACTTGCGGGTAGTTTACGCGCTTTTGGCCAACAGGAAACTCGTTTGTTACTGCACTTCCCTTACACCATTCCAGCACGGCAAGACCAGACCCCTTGACGCAATGCAATGCAATCGCATCGCATCGCAACGAAACGAAGCGAATTGCATCGAATGCCGAATGGAGTGCCGCCCGATTCGAGCTGCAATCTTCGTGCTTTCCTTTTCGTGCTTTGCGCATTTCACTCTCCTCTTTGGGTCTCTTCTCTCCGCTCCTTCTCTTTTCATCTCTTGCGTTCCATCTTTTCTTGCGTGCACTGAGCGAAAGCAGTACTGCTTTCATTTAAGCAGAAATGTGGAATTTGAAACCAAATAATTATGATCCATCATTCCGCTGGTTGATCGAATAAATGCAGAAAAATGTGCGACTCCTCCTTCTCCTACGAACAACAGTGCCCAACATGTCCCCCTACGAGTGCTCCCAGCTTTGCTTCATTTGTTTCTCCCAGTGTATTGTCCTGGTTGACACATCTTGTCAATTGCCATGATTATGTTGTCTCTGTTGTTGTTGCTGTTTGTTGCTTTTGCACTCATAACTAAGCCTGGCAAATGCATTGGACTGGCCGGCAAGTGAAATTGGTTTCACTTTCCACGTAAAAGCGTGCGACTTTTCTTTTTTTTTTGTTTGTCTCGAGTGCAGCAGCAGCGGCCGCAGCAGCAACATTGATTTCCTCTTTCATGGCCGGTTGGTGCCGGGGCTGAAGCTGTTTCTGTGGCTGTGTTGAGGTTGTAAAATGTTTCCTGCTCCGCAGAAAATCGTGCGGGGAGCCAAACGGTTGTTCGGTCTGTCATGAGGGGGTGATGGGGAATGCTTGCCTGGAAATTGTCATCATTTGGCGAGCATTTTTCAATTTGCATGCCAGAAACCAGCAAATAACAACAAAGACAATTTCACTTTCGCTCTCACCGAAACCAATGACTCTCATCCAGCATTCAGCAACCAGCAACCAGCCACCAGCAACCCCAGCCGACAGACATCTTTGTGGCCAAATTGGCAGTTTTCTTGCACTCTTCACATGTCTCTTTCTCCAGTGCTCTCACAATGAACTGGCAACTGGCAACTGACATGAGATACGAGTTAGAGCAAGAGTATGTCCAGCTGTATCCACATGGACTCGCGCTCCAACCCTTATGAAGTCGATCCAATTTGGTTATCAAACAATCCTTGTACAGGCAACAATTGAACATTGAACAACTGTCAATGAAAGCAGCGATTATTCAATAGAAATAAATGTTCCCTTTTCCTTTTCCTTTATACAAAGGATTAACCAAAAGAAAGAAGGAACTTGTCGCCTGTCTGAGACATTCATAATTAATCAACGAGGCATATGGTGATCCATCTCCTTCTATAAGAAAACCTCTTTTTGTGGGAGTGTACTTGTACTTCATTTACATATGGGGCGATAAGTCTTGCGGCAAGAAGGTAGCAAGCAAAATCAGGCACAGACACAGACACGGACACGGCCAGAAAGCGAAGTTTGTGCCTTGAGTCTTTCGTTTTGCGAAATTCCCTCCATGAGGCACTGGGGGCATTGGCTCGTTAAACAAGCGCAACAGCGATCGAAGCGATCGACCTGCTCCCTGCTGCCCCGTTCGCCACGAACAGAGCCATAAAGCATGGAGCATCTTCAATAAATTTCATGCAGCTGCCGACAAGATAAAGCTGTAGAAATTATACAACAAAATCAATTGCAACTCGGTGGTTGCTGCTGCTGCTGCTGCTGCTGGTGATGTTGCCTCTCTTTGAGGCTTTCGCCTGCATGCCGACATCTGTCTTATATAATAATAATAATAATTGACATGAGTAATCATTATTATCGCTTGTTTGAACAATGACCATTAACACTTTGCCGCTTTTGTTGCACTCTGAAGAACTGGAAATGATTTGCGTAATGCCTTCCACCTCAAGTGAGGATGAGGAACGCTGCTCAAGGAAGTGCTCAAGTGGATGGATGCAGGGGAAAGACTCGAAGCTGTGATCCGCTGCCATTTTGGTTCCTTTGTTCGAGTGGAACGCACTTTTCCATCGAGAGTGGACAGACTTCGATTCGACTTCAGTCGCTCAGCCCGACACGTGCTGGCTGACTAAGCAGTTGACTGGCTGAATGACTGACTGGCTGACTGAATGACTGACGTACTGACTCATTGACATGTCAAAACGCGGCCCCCCGTCACATGTCAAACTTCTGCACTAAGCGGACAAACGCTTTGCGAGTCATCCGAACATCTGCGACATCTCAAAATTTACAATTCCAATTGCGAAGACAACAAACGATAAACGATGGCAAATGGCGGCCAGTTCGAGCCTCGGTTCGCTCAAGCCACAAAGGAATGTGTTGCAATTGAAAATAATTGTTTATGCTTGGCATTAAAATCATTACAAAACCGACGACAAATACCGACAATTGTTTCGCCTGCCTCTTGGCTCTAGTCTGTGACTCTGACTCTGACTATGACTCTGACTCTGGCTTTGGTTGCAGTTTGCTGCTTAAAATATTTCAAGTTTCCAGCATTAACATTGACAGTCTACAGGAGAAGCAACAGGCAGCAGGAGAACAGCAAAATCAACATTAAACATTAAACAATGAACAACAAATCAGATGAATAAATAACAAGTCAAATGAGTTTGAGCCACGAATGTCGCACACTGCACGCATAGTGAGAACTGCTTGCTGTGCTTGCACTGTTCACACTGCTTGCACTGCTTGCACTGCTTAGTAAATGTAACTAGAACGAAGCGAATTTATTCGGAATTTATAATCGTCACGAATACCCAGTTACTTCCCATCAACACCATTGGCAATCAAGCGACAGACAATCGCTTCCTATGCCAACCTCCAATCACCATCAAAGGGATGATGTTGATGGTGATGATGGTGATGGCTGCCACGATGACTCCAAAGTGTAGTCAAGGCGCACCGATGCAGCGTTGATGAGCAAGAGGAGCTTGACAAGTGACTGTTGCTCACAATTTATTTGCATTAGTTGGCAACAAAAGCCAGCCACGTTGGCCACGTTAAGCATTCGTATGCTAAGCCAAGCGACTAGACTATCGACTGTGAAAGGCACAGAAACGAGCTTCAAAGTTCGTTGGCAAACAGAAGCCGCCACCAGCAAAGAAGTCATAGAATGGGAAGAGGCGATGATGAAGAGCCCCAGCATGAACATGGTTTGTCATGACTCCGCGACAGTTCAATTGTTCAGCCAAATATTTACAATTACTTAGGGCCCAAAGAAGATCGTAAATGGGAATGGGATTTGTTCCAAGGGCCCTAAAGAAGAACACGAACGGGTAGCAGTGAGTCCAAGGCCCAAGGCCCAAGGCCGCAGAAGAACTTTAATGGGACACGACGTGGAATGCATGAAGACTATCTCCGGGCAGAGATCTATGAGCCAACAAATGCCTCAAGTGGTAAACAGAAAGACGAACTGGAAAGGGATTGTGCATGATCCACAGATATCCATGAGGATCTCGAATGGGAAAAGGATTGGACGAGAATGTAATCCATTTGAGTGAAGGCCATGGCATTCTTGATTCTTGGTGTACACTTTTGGGCTGCAGAGGTTTCCACATCCACCTCCACCTCCACCTCCACAACCACCCACCAACCGATACGATACTGTCAGTCAGCTGTCGCCGTCTGTCACCTTAATGAGCGCTTAAATGCTAAATTAATGACAGCCCCGTTGGCTGTTGGAGATGGGCGGGTCTCTGCCCCCTGCCCCCTGCCAACCCGAGCAGGGCTGTGCTGCAGCCAGTAGGCTGCTCGTGACTCCATGTGGGCCGACTCGAAATCATTTTCGGTTGGTTCTCTTTTCCGAACGAACCTCTCCCTCTCTCTCGCGCTGTGTTCTTTCGTGTCAAGTGGCCATAGTTTTGGGCTTTGCCATAATTTTGTTTTCATTAACAATAAATTTCAATTAAGCTCACGATTTGTATATTCATAAAGTATTCAGCGGCACGAAACGCAAATAGCAAAAGGCCCAAGAAAGGAAAAAACTTAACCAAAAATAAGGCCAGAAACGGAACGACGGATTCCAGTGCCAAGAAGTGTGAGTGTGTGTGTGTGTGTGCTGTATGTGTGTGTGTGAAAGAAACCTTTTGCCGCTTCGATGTTGTGTGTTAGCTTGTCGCCAGATTTGTCCGAGTTGAAGTTTCTCAGCTGGAGAGTCAAAGTTTCGTGGCCCGGGGTTTATTAGCAACACGAGAAACCGTCGAAACAAGAGACCTCAGGCCACAGCCGACTGCCGACTGCCGACTGCCGACAGGCCGTGTGGGTGTTCAAGAGTTTTTTGTTTTGTTTTTGCTTTGCATCTCCCCTGGACATGGTTCTCCTATGGAATAAAGAATTTTCCGATTTAATTTTCGCTTGTTTTCCCATTATTTTGGCAGGGCGCGTTGACAAATGGCCTTAAAGAGCTGCCAGGTAGGAGTGCCTCTACGTGTACGAGCTGGAGAGTATGCGGCATGACATTTGGTTACCCTGTAAGAAGGAGAATGGAACTACTCGGAACAGTCAAAGAGGTCACCCTCCCTCCAGTCAATTCATCATTTGCACACCTTTTGCTCATATGTACATTATTGTTGCACATTTTAATTGCTGTGGATTGTGCATATTAATTAATTAAAGCATTTGCAAGTCGAATCCAATTGCTTTGAGTCGCTGGCCAATCCCATTAATTAGCTTAAATACCGCGCTGATTGGAACAGTGGATTCATCGCGGGGGATGCGGACTCTGACGGATTTTGTAATACATTTTATGCGAAGATTCTGAGATTCTAGACTCAAGAATAAATTCTAGTTTCTAAGCATTTGTTCCGTCTCCAACTAGTTATGCATTTTCCCACGATCCACCTTCCAAATGGGCGGCAATTGTTGGTTAATTATTAATTATAATTGCATTTTTCATCAGACCAGAGGCGAGACCGAGCCGGAGCTCCAGTTTTCCATACTCAGTTTTGTTCAGTTAATTGAAATACTTACCCAAACAGATCGCTGCAATGAGAGTGAGTGCACCTCGAACCTGATCTCTCTCTCTCTCGCTCTCTGTCTCACCATACGCACCCAGTCTTTGCCGTGCAACAGATGGAAGTTGGGTCTTGGCTTTGGCATTCACATGCACATGTACACACACATATGTACATACATAAGTTTGTGCGCGAGCGCGAGTACAAGTACGAGTGCTGCCGCTTACTTCTCTCCGCTGTTGTTGTGCTGGTGGAACTAAGACTAAGGTGAGGCCGTAAATTAAGTGCCAGCCTCCAAATGTCAAAACATTTTCCAAAGTCGGGAATTGTGCGATAAAGAAACGCATTCAGAGACCAGCAAAGTCAGTAGCCAACTTCTCAAAGCACCAGCAAAGGTAATGGCAGTGGCTGGCCCACGGCAGTAAGAACCGCTAGCGGACAATGACCATGACTGCGACGGCGACTGCGACTGCAACTGAGAGAGTGACTGTGACAGAGAGAGAGAGAGCGACTGCATGTGGGGGGACCAAGCAGTCGAAGCAGTGGGACCAGTCGTAAGACCAGCAGCAATGTGATACCGTTAGCCACGACGAGCGCACAGTGGGACAAGCTGTGAAGGCCGAGGGATGCCAAAAGTTAACTGCAGACTGATCATTGCTCTGCAGAATAAACTAAAACAGAAAACAAAACAAAACAAAAACAACAAAAAAAGGAGACAAGAAGAAAAAAGTTTGTTATGCGTCGGCCGGGAATCGAACCCGGATCAACTGCTTGGAAGGCAACTATGCTGACCATTACACCACCGACGCCACTTGTTTCTATTGGGAATGCACTCAACATAAAGTTACTCAGGGGAAGGATCACTATTGAAATTGAGGGATGAAGATGGATTAGCAATGCTTCGAATATATTAATTACCGCCATTATGCCAGGCCTCGCGGTCCGAAGTTATCCTGATTTAATGGCGGCAGCTTATGATCTCTGTGCCACGTGTGCCAAGTTATTTGAAGTTGAAGTTAAGGATTGAATGTCGTTGCCTGTGTCGAAGGCCTCTTATAAATGGAGCATCGTCTTTTAATTAAGGCATTACCATTGGGGCCATCTGTTACCCTCCAGATGGACACTGACCGTAATATTCACATGATTTTTTGTCAACCACTGTGCCCACCAAGCTGGCTGCCCGGTTCTCGGTGCTCTGGTGGCCAATACGTTTAGACGGACAGACGCCTCTGGCATATAATTAAATCATTTTCCAGGCCGCGCCAGAGCAGACCAAGTTTATCCGCTGTGTGGAACGCGGGGGGCAGGCAACGCAAATTAAATGGGGTACTTACGGGACCAATTAGTCTATGAAGTTTTCCAACCCCAAACCATTATCTTAGCGATAGCCGGAAATACTTTTGACACCCTTTCTTTTATTTTCTTTTCTTTTATTTTCATTCGTGGAGTCCTCATTTTGGATCGAAATGTTCAACCTACTGGCCGTCTCTCTCGCGGATCTGTGGACGCAACGGTTCACCTTCGCCCGCATGGGCCTCGACTTGCAGCCGCTGGCGGGCAGTGAGGATGACGTTCTGCGTAGGCCCATTCTATATGGGATTATGGTGATGGCCACCAGCTTTGAGCTGTGCACCGTCTGCGCCTTCATGGTGCACCATCGCCACCAGATCGTGCTCTGCTCGGAGGCGCTGATGCACGGCCTGCAGATGATCTCCTCACTGCTCAAGATGACCATCTTCCTGGCCAAGTCCCGCGATCTCATCTCGCTCATCCACCAGCTGCAGGAGCCCGCACCCAGCCGAGTGGTGCGTCGCGGCCAGCTGCTGGCTGCCATCTACTTTCTGATGTGTGCCGGAACGAGCGTCTCCTTTCTCCTGGTCCCACTGGCCCTGACCATGCTGCGCTTCTACCAGACGGACCGGTTCGAGCCGGTCAGCTCTTTTCGTGTGCTGTAAGTGCGGATCAGACCATCGGATCAGCTCAGATAATTGTCCTCTGCCCAACCCCATCCACAGACTCCCCTACGATGTGACCCAGCCGCATATCTATGCCCTGGACTGCTGCCTGATGGTCTTTGTGCTGACCTTCTTCTGCTGCTCCACGACTGGGGTGGACACACTGTACGGCTGGTTCGCCCTGGCCCTGAGCTCCCACTACCGCCGCCTCACCGCCCAGCTTCAGCCTCACCTGCTGCAGTCTGATCCATCCCGCTCGGACCTGGGCCTGGCCGAACTGTTTGCCCAGCACTCCCGTCTCCTGGCACTGGTGGCACGCTTCAATGAGGCCTTCCGGGAGATCGCCTTCGTGGAGGTGCTGGTCATCTGTGTGCTCTACTGCTCCGTCATCTGTCAGTACATCATGCCGCACACGGACCAGAACTTTGCCTTTCTCGGCTTCTTCTCGATGGTGGTGACCACGCAGCTGTGCATCTATCTCTTTGGCGCCGAGCAGGTGCGCCTTGAGGCGGAGCGTTTCTCGCGGCATCTATACCAGGTGATGCCCTGGCAGCGGCTCTCCCCGAGCCATCGAAGGCTGCTGCTGCTGCCCCTGCAGCGTGCCCAAAGCGAAATGGTGCTGGGCGCCTACTTCTTTGACCTGGGCAGGCCTCTGCTCGTTTGGGTGAGTCAAAGATGCCGGAAGGGAATAATTTATGTAACAATAATGTCCACAGATCTTCAGGACAGCTGGCTCCTTTACCACGCTGCTAAATGCGCTCTATACCAAGTATGAGACAGCTTGAGGGATGAGAAAATGAGTGTAGGACTTTTTGTTTGGGTTTTTATGTAGTTTTTATTTAGGTTTAAGATTACATTTAACAGCTGATTGGTTTTTTTTGTCGATTTCTCGCTTTTATGTACACACACAAACATAACTAACAATTATGCTCAATTAGACAAAAAAATACATTACATTAGATACGCATAAAGATACATATATAAAGATAAAGATAAAGATAAAGATACACATAAACATAGTAGACTACGGGCTAAGATTAAGAATTAACAACTTTGATGCAGGTCAAACAGACAGACAGACAGATGGTACAAAAAAATAAAATAAAGACACATTTGGATGGGATTGAAAGGGATTTCGCCTTCGCGAGCAGAACTATTGAGGATGGGGCAGTGGCAGTGGCAGTGGAATGGAATGAAGTAGAATATTTGGGTCGCAACTCGAGGGGGAAACTTAAAA
>NW_022995758.1:908252-1024243 GCF_900245975.1 Drosophila guanche | reverse complement strand
GGGGGGGGGGGGGGGGGGGGGGGGGGGGGGGGGGGTTAGCATTAATCTGGAAATAAAATAAATAAAACTAACAGTGGAGAGAAATGGAAATGATTCGACTGCCGTCACACAGCGGCACACAGATCGGATCGGATCGGATCGGATCGGATCAGATCGCACCGCTTAGCTGAGAGCCAGGAGTGGCTCCAGTTCGAGTGGATCCGCCTTGGGACTCGCCTTCTTTCGATACTTCTTCTGCAACTTCGTCTTGGCCAGCTTGGACTTGGACTTGGAGGTGATCTTGGCCTTGCCAGCGTATTTGCCGGGCGACTGCTTCTGCCGGGCCGACTCCTCCTCGAGTGCCTTCTCCCGGTCGAGCAGCTCCAGCTGCTCAAAAATATTCTTCGGGTGGGGATGTGTGCTGGGTGCGGTGGCATTCTTGGCCGCATACACCACCACGAACTGGGAGAATGCCGAGTCCGCTGGGGTATTGATGTCGGCAAAGTCACGGAAGTTGGCAAATTGCTCCTCTGGGTAGGTGTACTTCTGGACAAAGCCCTCGCTGGGCCGTCCGTGTCCGTTGTTTGCGTCCCCGTAGATGTAGTCGCTGTTGTCCTCCGGATGGTAGGGCATCTCCTCCTCCGGGTAGAAGGTGCCGCCCCTCAGCACTCCAAAGTCACCGCTACCCAGAATGCTGGCATCGAAGTTACGCTGCTGCGGATGCACCTGCGACTGCTGCTGTGGATGAGGAAGAGGATGTGGAAGAGGCTGCACCGGCACCTGCTGCGGCTGCTGTTGCGGATGTTGTCCCGGCGCCAGTAGCGGCAGTGGCAGCGACAGGGGTGTGCTCTCCGAGACAGTGCCGTGTCCGTGTCCAAAGTAGGGCCGCGAGTGGCCCAGTGGCGGTGCCTCGTGGTAGAACGGGGGATAAAAGTTCTGGGCCGCCTGGCTGTGCGAGTCGGCGCCCACATCGGAGCGGGCCACCAGAGCCACTTTCGTGTTCGGATTGGCAATGGGACGGAACTGCTCTTGCTCTGGCTCCTGCTGGATGGGTGCCTGGAACTGCCTCGGCTGCAGCTGGGTGGTGGGCGGCATGTGGAAGTGCTGCTCCTGCGAGCGCAGCACCGTAATGGGGGTAAAGTCGTTCGGCTCCATCAGCATGTCACCATCTTCCTCTGGGAACTCCTCCGCTGCAAAAGAAAAGAGAAATCGATCAGTTAGAGACTTGGCTGCTTCAGTAGGTGGGAATGTGGATGTGGATGTGGACTTGACGGTGGATGCCACTCAAACCGAGTGCCGGCACAAGTGCTTGCTGCCCGCGGCTGCTTCGAGTGATGCGTGGCGGTGCAGAGGAAGACTCTTAGTGTCTGTGTGATGATGTTTGACATCAAGTGGTGAAATGTGTTGCCGAACATGTGCTTATGGGTCCATCATAGCCATAACGACAACGATGACTGACACCACGACAGAGACAAACGCTGACGCTGAGAAGGAAACGAAAGTCTTTCGACATCATTTCCGCTCCGATGAATCCCTGAAAAAAGGTCACACGGAAATGAACTTCAATCCAGACCCATGGATTTGTCTACAATCCGATGAACTATCACGATTCTCCTGTAATTGGAGACAAACTTTGCATGTCTTTGAGACACTTTCCCCCCCATTCAATCAATATTCTAAAATATATTCCAAGACTGGAGAAAAATTCATCGTGGAATCGTTGAACGGACTGCCCAACTTGTTGTCCATTTTAGCCTGGAAATTCTTTGCTAATTTTATCTCGGGTAAGGAACTCGAGCCCCTCTGTGTGTTTGACTGCTTGGAAAATTCTTGTAGCAGACTTGGACAGACTCCGCAAACTCGCCGCGAAGTCGTACGCCAACTCAATTAAATTCGTCCAGCGCGCTCTGGTCTGGCTCTGCGTCGAAGTCCGAGTTCAAGTCTGGCTTGGCTCTGGGAACTGGGATCTGTGCTGTGTGTGCGCATGGGGTCTGCTCAAGCAGTCAAATGTCGTATCGATAAAAGTCGATAATAATGTGAGCCGTGGCAGCGGCAGCGGCAGCTGGCATAAATTGTAAGCCGTCCCGTCCCATGTTCTAGGCATAAATGTTTTGGCCCCTCAACCTCTTCAGCCCCACTCGGACTCGGACTCCGACTCCGACTCGGACTCGGACCCCACCCTCAGCCAGGAGCTGGAGCCGGTGCCGGAGCGGAGTGGAGCGGAGCGCCTGCCTTTCATATGCTGCCTGCCTCCACTCAATTTTTGGTTTCAACACAATTGTTGTTGCTTTAAGTTGTTGTTGATTTTTATTTTGTTTTTTTTTTTTTTGGTGTTTATGTCTCTTTTTTCAGCTTCTCTTTTTGTTTGGAATTTTTCAGAGTTTTCACTGCATGCAATGTTGGCGGCAATTTCTTGGCCTGACACCCGCTGGTAATTTCTATACGCTCTCTCAGTGGGTATCGTGGCATTAGCAAGCAGTTCCATTGAAGCAGTTCCCGAGCTAACAAACCCTCAAGCAGTTGGAATTCTCAGGCATAACGAGAATAAGTGCACTGGTTGATTTGTTGTCACTGATTTCGCAGCCTCTCTGCGTAACATTGGAACTGCTTGCATTGGATTTTAAAGTTTTAGATTAACAATTGATTTTAGGTAAAGTTCCTATGACATTTGTGATATATCTGCCATGGAAGCCAGTGGCTCCGCAAGAGTATTCGGTGGTTCGGCCTCTCCCTGCCGCACTTCCTTTAATGTTGAGAGCTCTGCGACTGGCAAACGCTGAACATAATGAGTTTGTTAAGTGTAATTGGGTAGTGCTTTGGCTCTGCGGACTCCCGGCAAAAAGTCCGAGTATATTTTTGGCTTTTGCTTGTTTTTTTTGTTTATTTCTTTCTGTTTTTTCGAGCGATGCCTGATAGTGTTCGGTGCGCTGCCAGAAATGGGTCAAACACATCGAGCGATATGTCGTGTGGTAAGTATAGATTACTTTATTATTATTTATTTGCCTTGGTGGTGGCTAGGGGCTGGTGCCTAGTGTGACGGCTGCTGCACGTTTCGACCATTCGATTTGGCTAATTTAGAAAATTGCCTCGTTTTGTGCCTGGTGGCTGGCTGGCTGCTAGCTGCTGCCTGGTGGGATCTGAATCTGGCCACTGCCACACATAATCGATCAAAAGATACAAAAGACACCCAAAACAAATTGGAAAGCCATCGATCTGTGTGCATTTTCAATGCATCCAGAGCCAATAAACAAAATCAAAATCAAATCAGACAAAATTGTTGTGTCCAAGAGCATAAATTTGTAGTTTCTGTGTCTCTGTTTTGGGGTGTCTCATCAATCATCATTCGAAGCGAAAAGAGTTGCGATTGAACGAAAGAGTCAAAGCGGCTGCCCCAGCGTCAATAAAAAGTGAATAAAACAAACAAAAGTCCCACAAAAACACAAAGCAAATAAAACGTCACGAAATGGGGCTTTCTCCAGTCTTCCCTGCAGCTCAATTTTCACCTGATCTTCATGTGAGTATCACTCGAGACCGAGACTCTTTCTTCCGAGTTGTTTTCATTGCATTTATGTAGGTGAAGTGCAACAGCATGTGTCTCAGCTTTATCCTTTGGTTGGATTCTCCTTAATTGTATTCCATTTAATTTATGAGAAATTCACAAACTATTGCTGAGCTTTGGCAATTCCTCGAACAACCCCAAACTCACGAGTTGTCTAATTAAAATGGGAATTATGAAAGTGCTAAAAAGACAAAGCGCCATAAAATCAGCCAAAAGGAAAAGTGGAGTAAAGCAGCGAGAGAAAGGCATGAGAGGAGAAGGCAAGCAGAAGGTGCACGAGCGTTGGATATTAATTATAATTATATGTTTACACATATACAGATACAGATACAGATACAGATACGAGTGGGAAAAAGAGGAGCAGCAGTGTGGGGCACTTGTAACATGATGACCCTGATGACGATGTTGTTGCGTTCGAGTCTCTTGGCACGATTCGAGCTCCACTCTGGCCTGGGTACAGTGGGGCGTATATGCGTTAAATTGAGCGCGTCGTGCCCACAACCAACCATCCATCCAACCAACCAACCAACCCATGGGTGTGTGTGTGTTCGAGTGTGCTGCGAGTGTGTGCAAGCACCATGACATGGACATGTGTTTAGTCATTTACTGGCCACAATCCAGCGAAAATTGCACATTGCGATCGTCAGAGTCACCCGACAGCCAGCCATCCAGCCAGCCAGCCAGCCAGCCCATCGTCTGTCTGCCTTCTCGATGAGACTTCTTCAATTTCAGTTTTTGCTGATTGTATCTGATTGCTGTCAGCTGTGGCTTTCGGCGTGGGCGTCAGCCGTATAATTAACACATTGTTAATGTCTCTGTGTGGATATCTGCATTTGCATTTGTATCTGTGACTGCGTATCTGTCTCTGTGTGCTGCAATGTTCGCTGGTGTTTGGCTGAGCAATGAGGCAATTGGGCACGGGGGGAAGCGTGTCTAAGTGGGCGTTAAATGGCCGCCTCATTGCGTCCACCATTATCGTCGTCATCATCATCATCATCGCCAGCCTCTTGGGCAGGCCCACTTATCGCCTTGCACCAAGCGGACATATAATAAACGATCCCCAGCTGAAGCACCGCCGATGTCTGTCTGTACAGAGATGCAAATGAGCAGAGCGACTCCAGGAAGAGTCGCAGCAATCAAACTGCTACTTGGCATGCCCAATGATTTGAGTGTTGCTGAAGTGAACGAAGATGGTTCAGCAGTGCTGATAAACGACTTTCTGGGGGATCTACTCTCTACGGATTGTTTCTGGGGCATTGACTAGAATAGTTGTTAGCCTGTAGTTTGACAACCCACATGAAGAGCTATGATTACAAGCACAAGGTCACATTGCCAGAAAGCTGCTGACGTTAACCAACACTACCAATTCTATAGGTACTGTACCAGAACTGGAGAATATTGCAAAGACAGTTTTATTGAACGAATTCTGTTAATTCTGTGATGCATTTTGTGTAGAGGTAACGCTCCAGGGAGGACTCTGCCAGCTCTGTAGCAAGGAAACATTCAACTTATTGCAACACTCTCAGTACTTGGACTCCCCTTCTGCGCCCCCACATTCCCAGCCTCCTGCTGGCATCGTCGAAAGACATTCGCCAACACTTTCGTTGCATTTCCCAAGCCTCTCCATCACTCATTCAGCTCATATTCATTTCAGTTTCAGCCTTATCCATTTTCACCATCGCATCGCCTGGAGCTGCAACTTGTGGCTGCGGCTGGGGTCTTGGCTGTGGCTGAGTTAGCGGCTTGGGGGCACTCCCCAGTTAGAGTATACCCGCTCCTGCATCCCCTGTGGCAAGTCATCAGCGGGTCTATGAAATTTTCCGGCACTTTGTTGGCACTTACAGCACCGCATGCGTGTAAACACACCGATCAGGTCGTGGGTTGTTTCGTGTCTGTCTTCCAGTCTATCTCTGTCCCTGTCTCCATCAGCGTCTCGCTATGTGTCTCACTATCTCAGTTGCTGTCTCAGTGTGTATCTGTGTGTATCTGTGTGTATCATAAATTTCAAAATCAAAACGAGCTGCAATCGTCACTTTCACTGCTGCTCCGATCCACAACAGGTTGGGGGTATACAAACAACATAATTATGGGACGGAGAGAGGGAGAAAAGTACCGGGTATTATTCGTGTCTGGGAGCTTAGCTTTGACCTTTTGTCATTCAATGTCAGGCAGCCAATACTTTGACAGAGAACTTTCACTTTTTAGCGATCCAACAGCGATCACCGTGGCACAACCTTTTGTGCCCCATAATTCTGGATGGAGTGTATTTATTAGTCGTGATCGTTAGACCCACTCAAGTTGGGCAGCGGGGGAAGACTATTAAATGGTAGATGGGGTCTGGTCTGGTTTGGTCTGGCAATGACAACTGTCATCGTCGTGTCTAGGTTATTTATAAGGTCGTTTTCCAGCAGTGTCTCTTGCATTCGTAACGAAATGCTGGCAATTAGCTGCTTTTTATGTTACAATTTAATGACACTTTTGTCTACGTTTCTGTACACGTACATAAACCCCGGAGTATCTATCTATCTATGTATATTTCTCTCTCTCTCTCTCTCTCTCTCTCTCTCTCTCTTTCTGGTTTTTTTCGTGTCATGTTTTCCGCATTGAGGCGAGCCAACAACCTTGAAGTCGAAGCTGCAGTTGCACTTCATTTGTCTTCATTTGCAATTCGATTTGCACTTGACTGTTTGGCCGAAAAGAATCTGGCCAGAACCAGCCGCAGCCGCAGCCGCAGTTACAGCATCAGGCATGATGATATTGATGATCACGATGATAATTATGATGATGACTCAGCTTAAGCTGGTGCTGGTGCTTAGCCGGCCGGCTATGCACGCGGTCAATGTCAGGTTTGGTTCGGGGTGGGAGGCCTCACATAGAATTTATGCACACAAGTACACATGGATGTTTGTTTGGCTGAGAAAATGCAATCGGACGAGTCGTCGAGAATCGCATTTCAAGACAAACCACTTGCCAGGCAGTCAGGCAGTCAGACAGTCAGGCAGTCAAGCAGTTGGCCAAGCACATGCTGCCCATTAATTGTCAATAATAATTGCCGACACTGCGAGAGAGATGCGGCTCGGGGTTGCACGATGCTCGATGCTATAAATTACGAGGTGAGTGTGAGGGTGAGGCTCTGAGTGTGGCTTCAACTCCAACTCTAACTCGCAGGTCTCGTGGTGTTCATTATGTTAGAATAAATGGTTTCTATGCCATGGTCTGGGACAGTGCCTGGCAGTGTGTTGGAGCGGCGGCGGAGTGACACCAAAAAGCCCAGCCACAACCAACAACCAAATTCATGAAAACTGAGCAGGTGAGCAGCTGAACCAGCGAACAAGTAAACTTGACTGCCATTTACGATGTTTGCTGGCTGTTTGGATCATAATTAAATTTGCATTTTTCTCTCATCGCTGTGAACAAGCGTTGGTCGAGGTTGCAAGTCCAACTACAGCAAGGGGCACGCCCCAGACTGCTGCGTCGCACTTATTCATCTCGAGACCAAGTCGAAGGTCTCCTCTATCCATCATTCTGTATCTTGGGGAGTGCTCCCCCAAATCAATTCCTGCTTCCGCATGGGTCAAAGGCAACAAACCAAATGTGCGGGCGGCCCGGCCCAACCCTGTTCGGAGTACGCAGAGGAGCACACAGCTAAGTATCCATAATTGTCAGGCTTTTGTGTGGTGTACACTTGAACTTTAAAGTTCAGAGCGAGCAAAGAGAATGACATTTAACTTGGCCAGCAGAAGAGCTCACAAGAATTCTGTGCAAAATGTCAGGCAGCCGAAAAAAGAAAAAAAAACAGAAACAAAAGACTCAAGACACGAACCCACGAACCCACGAACCACAAACAATGATTTGTGGCATGGGAGTGGCTGCTGCTGCATCGATCGTGGATCATAGATCGCACTTCGGTTTATATATATATATATGCTGGATCCATCTTCGATTCAACTCGATTCCGTATTCAGTCGGCAAATTGGCATTCGCATCCAGTCGTACTCGTAGAATTACTTATTTCAATGCTCAATGCTAGAATGTCTATGGCTTTGTCTTTCAGTTTCTGTTTCTGTTTCTGTTTCTGTTTCAGTTTCTGTCTCTACTGATTGCTCACCAATTATGCCGGAGAAGAAGCAGCTTAAGACTGACTGACTGACTGACTTGATAAATGAGTCTGCTCCGATTTGTATAACATGATCTAACTTTAGCATTGGAGCTAATTTCCACACACGCGGCAATTAGCCATCTTTTAGCCATGAGCCAAAGTTAATTTTGGTTTCCATTTCAATTTCAATTTCTGTTTCAGTTTCAGTTTCAGTTTCAGTTCAAGCTTTGTGCTCCGATCTTCGTGTCTGGCATGGCAAAAACATGATCTCCATAAGCCATGCATAAGTGATTCGATTTTATGTGGTCTCTGTGCATGCCCCGACTGAGCAACTCCGACTATCCCGAGAGAGCGAGCTACAATTCCTATAAATCTTCCACTCAACGATTTGCTGGCTCATTGATTTATGTGTCTGCGGAGCAGCAGGCGTGTAACCATCCGTGATCCTCCCCCTCCTTCGGGTAGCCGCAAACAAATGCCTTTATTTATGACAACTTTAGTGCGGAGCCGCCTGCACTTAATTGAGTTGCCATTGCCGTGTGCACTCAATCTACGAGCAGTTCGAGAGTGTATCGCTCACTGCCTCCGCTACTGTGTTGCTGTTGCTGTGGCTGTGGCTGTGTTGCTTTAATGGCTCTCCCCCTAGGGGAAAAATAAGTGACATTATAAAGTCATAAAATGCATTCATTGGGCTCGCGTGGAAAGACTGCCAAAGAGGATGTTGGGGACCACAACGATGCACCTCAAGGTTAACGCAGTGTCAAGTGTGCGGCATTTGTTTTGGCTATAAATCCACAAAGAATTATATGTCCATTATCACGAACATAAGTTCTAGTTACTGCTCTCGTTCCCTTTGGTATTAAAAACATTCCAACTACTTTCCAACATTCTTTTAATAGCAACTATTCCTCCGCCAGTTGCGGTCATTCATTTGGCTATTACAAGATCCCCTATGCCTCGCTTTAAACGCCAGCTGTAATGATGTAACGATGATATTTCAATTTTAGAACCCACATATGACTTCCTTCCACCTGCCACAGAGAGATATGCACAGCCTTTCGACTTCAGGAAGTATCTTTCGCACTTGGGTCAAACTTGACTCCAATTCCCAGTCGCCATTCTCCAGTTGAGTTCTCATTGACCTCTCGCTTGGACTCTGTGTGTGTGTGTGTGTGTTATCATTAAGTTGACTCTGGGTCTGCCTCTGACCCCGGCATCGTCATTGAAATGATTCATTAAGCTGCAGTTTTACGCCAGACTGAGTTTTGCTTGTAATTAGAGCTGGGACTAGGGCTCGGGCTCGGGCTCGGGCTTGGGCTTGGGTCTGAGCCCCCCCATGGGGCATATTTCCGGCTGACATCAGGGCTATTGTGTTGGTTAATGGCTTACAATGCGTTAAGTGTTGTAATGACTATGACCCGAGGCGGGGCCATGAAGCTGGAACTGAAAATGGAGCTGAAAATGGAATTAGATCTGGGGCAGGCACCTGTTCTATAGAGCCACCTGATGCTCTCGTGCATCGGCTCTGGCGTTTGGCCATAACTCAATTTGTTAACACAATTCCCCAGCTGACAGAATGAAGCGTTGCATGCCACCTTTCAGCCGCACCATTTGCCACACGTCAACCGGAGATGGAGGGACAGGGACAGGGACAGGCAGGCAGCCAGGCAGCCAGGCAGCCAGGCAACTGGAAGTGGAGACTGAGACCTCAGTCTGACATTGGCCGCCCGATCGACTAATTGAACATGACATTTTCCAATAAACAACAATTACTTAATGTCCGCCCGTTCTTTGCCTTTGCCTGACCTTAGCCAGAGACTCTTTTTCGAAATCGTTTAGCTCTAGCTTTAGCTTCAGTTTCAGTTTGTGTTTTGTGTTCTGTGTCTTTTGGCTCTGTTAAAATGCCATAAATTATTAGCAGAGCAGACCAGCAGCTCAGCAGCATTGCTGTCGAACGATCTCTCTGTACTTGGGCTCTGCGATGAGCTTCAATGTCAAAACCAAGCCAAGAACAACAATGCCAAGCAGCTAAATGTCAAACATTTTGCCAGCGAATTCTTGGCCAGCATCTGTTCGCTGGCAATTGAATTTGAGGTACGGTACTCGTGGAAATGATTTGTTATGGCTTTTCACGAACATCAAATGCCAGCAAGCCAGTCAGCCATCGTAGAACAAGGCACATTAGCTGCTCCATTCGATCTGATAAATCAAATTTGTTCTATTCAAAATGCAGTTAAAGTCAGCCTGGTGTCGGGGTCACCATTTGGCAGGGGGACATCATGGACATCATGGAGATTATCGACATCTTGAAGGTTCACAACAAATATTTCAATGACAATCAGTGCAGACTCTTATGATATGTGGATTAGGCGATTTCCCTTAAGTACAAATTTAGAATCTACTCCGCTTGAGAGTACTACTCCTTCTTTTGAAGATCCCAATGTTGTGGCTGTTGAAATGTGCCTCAAAAATATACATATGATTCCCGTATACATTCTTTCTTTAACACCAACCCATGGAGCACTTAGGTTACAAAATGCACTTTTACCTCACCTCAAGATCATTCATTCCGTGTGGGTTTCTTAGACTATCTCAGCAGCACTGCTTAGAGACCAAATCTTCGATTAGGAGAAGGAAATGGGAAGAGTTCCTGTAATCCAAGGATGTAATGGGAAAGCTTATAAAACCACAGCGGGAAAACCCTGGGTGATGGCTGAAGCCTCGTGCATCTAAATTTAATTTTATGTCCCATAAATAATACGTATAAATCGACAAGCGACCGAATGCCGTTGAGCCCAATGAACTACGCAGCATGCAAATGTTTTGTATATTTAATGTATAACATTTTAGAGCTTGGCATATTTCTTGTCCTGTCGATTAAAGGGTATAGCTGCTGGCCTGCTGGCCTGCTGGCCTGCTGCTGCAAAAAAGAAAAGAAAAACGTTGGCAATCCGCTTGCCAACCACTTGATCTGCCATTATGTGTATTTGTTACCATTATTAATCTAATGAAACTGCCAGTTAGTCACTCACGCGGTGACTAGAGTGCCAGTGCTGGCGCGATCGCTCACCAACTTGGCTCGGCAACACTCTTGGCTGCAATGCTCTTGGCCAAGAGCAGTTGCAATGGCAAAACTGTGCGCTTTCCTGTGTGTATTTTTGCTAGTTTCTGTCGCAGTCTGTGGGTCTCCGTTTGAGTTTGAGTTTGAGTTTGCCTTTGAGTTTGTGTTTGCGTCTTAGTTGCTGGCAATAATAGCATTTAAATGGCTCTTTTAAATATTATTTATGACTTTGCTAACTGTTGCATGACATAAATGTGTGGCTTGGGCTGTTGTCGCTCCGTATCGCTGTATGCGACCCTCGAGCACTCTTCCACACATAAGAACATGGCCGAGGGAGTCAAACGAGGCAAACGGACAGACAGAGAGACAATTACCTTATTTGTAAATTATGTTTAGATCACATCAAATACGAGTACTCGTAGAAGTCGTTGGCAATGCCTGGCCACAAATGTGTAATAAATTACTGTATCGTAATCATTCTCGCAAGAACTTTTCCCATCGTTAAGTCTCATTAAAGTTGGTTGCCTTTGTCTCTGTCTCTGACTCTGAGTCTGACTCTGGCGTACACCCGCTAACGTTCTTCCCTATCGCGATCATCAACAACAACAACAACAACAACAGCAACAACAGACACATCATCAGTATCTGAGTGTTGTAGAACGAAGAATAAAGAATTTGTACAAATAATTATATATAATGCTGACTGGCCAAGGACGGGCTAGTTAGTTGCGTTTTGTTTCTGAGGTTTTCCCATTTTCATACTTTTATTCTACTGATTGACAAACTGACTGAATGACTGAATGACTGAATGACTGACTGACTGACTGACTGAATGGCTCGTTGCATGCCTCACTGATCATTGTGCAGCGGCTGAGCGCTTCGTTGGGCATCGCATTTGTGCGGCTCTACACTCCGAATGAAGTGTGTCTGCTTGTCTCTGGGTCTGTAGAGAACATGTACAAATGTAAGGAGAATAATGTATGTGGTATATCCATTCTATGCTCAGACCTATTCCATGTACTTTTCTGATCGCTTGTGCAATGCACGGAGCTGCGCCTTCGAGTGGGTGCCGTCAGTCGGTCGCCGATGCTGAGACAAAGGCAAACTCGTCTCTCTGTGGGGGCGATGGGCGGTGGTGCCTGGCGGTGGGGGCTGGGTTTTGGCTTGACGATCAGCCAGGGGTTGAGGTTGATAGTAGGGTGGGGAGGGGGAGACCTAGGTGTCTTGAGGTGGCGTGTGGTGCCAGCGCTCGTCGCACATATGATTGCATGTGGCAGCCAATCAAGTGTTGAAACAGATGTGGAATAAAAAACCCGAATGCGGTTCAAGTTTTCACTTCTCTTCAGTGTTTGTCAGGCAAACAAAGGTGTTGCTCAAGCCCCGCCCAACACTCTCTAAGAAAGAGGTCAAATTATAAGAGCGCAGTGCCAACGGATCTCTGAGCTCCCCAGGAAGTTATCGGAATAATCTATTTAGAAGCATTTCCCCCCACTGACGGCACGTGGCGCTCGAATCACTCTGCAAAGAAATTCAGCCTGGTGCAAAAAACCATCGCCAATATCTAATTATAATTACGAGAAAAATGGAAAGGAAAAGGCATCAAAACCGAATCAAAAATACATCACAATAAATGCCAAACAATCAGACAGCCATCGAGTTTAGATCTGATGAACTGTGCAAAATCCAGCTATGATTAACGATGCGGCTTTTGATTTCATTCCATTTCATTTCATTCGATTTGATTTGATTTGATTTGATTGGCTTTAACGGCTGTGGCTGTGGCTGTGGCACGACCCTTTCAAAATATTTACAGACAAGGGCGCACGCGCCCGCGCCCTAAGATTGCTATTTTTGTTGTTTTGTTTTTGCAACATTTGACGGTCACCGTGTGGAGAGTGGAGAGTGGGGGGAGTGGGAGTATCGAGTGAAATGGAATCAAATCATATGGAATGAAATGGTGAAAAAATCCATTATCATTACCATTACCAGTGCCAGATCAATGGGTTTTTTCTCCATGTCTGAATGGCTAATTAGGTTGCAATTGCAAACTTGGCGTATGCGTGATATATCAATGATACCGAATATCTCTGGCTGTGGCTGTGCCGCCAAAAATCATTGGGAGCACTGAGTCAGCACAATGCGGCCACAAACACGTTTCCAGGCCAAAAGCCCAAAACTGGCAACGGTGCGCGGCGATCCGCGATCCGCTGCCTGGAAGCTCGGGGGCCATGGCACGTTCAGCGGTGGGGACAGTCGGACAGTTGGACTGCCAGACAGGCACTCAATGTGCAGCAAACGTTTTACTCGTAATTCGTTTTGGGTTTTCTCTGTCTGTGTGTTTGTGAGTCTTTTTGGCCAACAAGGTGAAGGTTAGGCGACAAAAGCCGCCAGCTTATACGAGCACAAACAAAAAAAAACAGCAAACCAAAACCGCTAAATGCCAAAACTGTCGCCAAAGTTTTTTGTCGCCAATGCTCCGTGACCGATAGCGACCAACCTGTAATGGATACCCTCGATACCAGCCCATAAAAAAGAACCTAAACCCAATGCAAGGCTTATGCAAATTGCAGCTCTGTGGCCTGCCAAAACAATTTGCGCTCCGAATGCGGAGCAATTACATTTATTTGCAGCGTCTATATAGCAAGTATAAATGGATATATATGCAATGTATCTATAGATACTTTTCCGCTTGGCTCTTGTGGCGTTTAGTGGTAATTTGCCATGCAATTAATCTAATGACCGCACAAAACAAAACAGAGCCACGAATTTCAGAGAGACAAGTGTCTAGCAGCGATCGGGCAGTGAGGATTGAAAGTTCCCCTTTTGATCACCCAAATGGCTCATCACACTCAATCAAACCCCAAAAGGAAGCACTCGGAAAGTAAGGTTTTAACTGCTGATTGAAACAATGCTCGAGTCCGTTTAATAATCTCCAATCAACTGAGCTTCCCCATCGTCGATAATAATGATGTATTTTTGGGGGCTCTCTGTGGAAACATTGTAATCAGAGTGGAGCGCACTTGATGCCACGGCAAGAGAGAAAGAGGAACATTAAAACAACACTCGGGCCAGAGGGCAGTCATCAATATCAAGTGGCAACATGCCATAAAGCAAGTACAATCGCAATCAGAGTCGAAGTCGAAGAGTCGAAGAGTCGAACAATCCCAATACCCAGTCCTGAACTCCAACCCAAATGATGGCTGACATCTGTGTGCGGCAATGCAAACAGAGGCCCAAAATGATTGTTTACTCAATGGTGGGTTGGCTCATCCTCCGACTCTGCGGCAGCTGCTAAACTGATGTCTGATTGATTTTCGTTGGAGAGTGGGCATTGGGACAGGGACTGGCTCTAGGCTCTGGTCACTGGGCTCTGGGCTCTGATTACAACATTCCCTAACTGATCATTATGGGCATAACGCAATTTGCATTTAAGCGTTCAAATCTGTCTGTCTGTCTGTCTATCTCTCGTTTCTATCTGTCTTGTCTAACAGTTTGGCTGGCTTTTTGGGAAATGGAACGTTTGTTTTGTGATTGATTGCAAATGCCAGCGGTGCGTGTCGAAAATGGCCAAAATGTCCAATCGATCGGTGCGATCGGAGAGCGAGCAATTACGTTGTTTTCACTGCGAAAGCGAAAGAAGACATCATTAAGTTCGTATTAGTCGCTTGCCACATCGTCAGTCAGACACACAGACAGCTACATATATCCCCCCATTTTTGTTGAACAAATTGCGCCAAATATCCGAAAAAGCCAAGAGTTTAGCGCTTGTAACTGCGATCACAGTCCGAAGTGTTAGGACGAAAGCGAAAACGCACAGACACAAAACGCAATTAATCAGCGAGCGGACCTTCGGCTTGAAAGTCATCAAACCGAAGCAGGATTGCTCTTTCCGAAAGGGCACTTTAGGAGGGTAATCAGCTCGGATCTATGCTCTTGTTACTAACAAATACCAATTGGATCGATGTTTAGTGATGCACAAACCACAACAAAAGCTTGAAATGTCATGGCAACATTTCAATAGCAACACTGAATGAACATCAAAGTAGCATCCAAAAGAGAGGAATACCGACAACACCTATTACAGTAGCTCGTATATCCTCAAAAAACTAGTGGCGAAGGATCTATCGATCTAGTCGCGACAGCAACCTAAATCAACAGATCGAAGATACCCTCTCGAAGGGCATTCGTAGTCAATTTATGTACAAATCTGTGGCCCAGCATGTCGCACATTTTCATTCATTTATTTAATGTTGCAATTAAAATGCAATGGGAAGGAGAAAAAAAAGAAATAAATTTCAAATGTGCCGCTCCGCCGCGTGGTTCGCTGTGGATTTTTATTAATTTGCGGCCGCCACTTTCGCCCAATGTGGAGCACATTGGAGGGACTCCAGCGGTATTAATGAGTTGAGCTAATTTTGCTATACACGCCCCACCCGCCACCCGCCACCCGCCACACGCACCTGCCTCTCCGATTATATAAGCCAATAATACTCATCGATGCTAAACTGGAGTGTTATCGATCGTTGGATTTGCATAACTCGATGATCTACGATCGATTCGGTTTGCCCTCCTCTAGCCCCCCAATACACACTCCCCAAATCCTAATCGCATTTTGGGTTGTCGCTACCGTTCGGCGATGTCATTTGTTTTCCTTGTCGATGGCGGATCGTATCGCATTGGCTCGACCCATTGCCCAATTGAGTCTTGCCCTGGCTGATGGATGGCGGCATTTCTTTCATTCAACGTTTATTAACGAGTACATTTTGATTTTTGATTTTGATTTTGATTTTGATTTTGACTCCAATTCGCATTGCACAATAACGAAACGCAAACACAGACCCAAAAATGTGTGTAATTACACTCAGTCGGGCACTCTGAGGCCCACCGCTGCCCACCGAGGCGGTCTCCATTCGAACAGTTTGCTGAATTTAAAGGTTAAGCCTCACCATTTAAATTTAACAGCCCACCAAAAAAACAAAACAAAACAAAAACAAAAAAAAACACAATGCCCCGCCACGTCAAGCGATAAACGAAATGGGGCTTTGTTCCAATTTTATGCACTTACTTAGTTTGTTTGTCTGTACAGTACGGAGCAGTCTGTCCGGCTTGTCTCTGGCCAAAGTTCAAAATGTTAATTGCTGGCAAAAGGCAAAACGCCTTCACGGCAGTGGTCAGGAGAGCAGCCCACAGACCCCAAACCCAAGCCCGTAAACCAAAATCAAACTACAAAAGCGGCAACGTTAAGCCGATCAAGAGAACCGCAAAATACTTTGAAATGTGTAAAAGCCATTCTGCGCTGAGCTGGGGGAATCCCCTAATACGGTGGAACTTACTGGTGATGGAAAGAAAACTCAGGGAAAATTCCCCTTTTGCTTGAAGTTTGTCGATTAATTCTGTCATTTCATAGTTTAAGTGTCTCTCAAGATCACGTCAACAAGTCTCGGCCTGTGTCTGTCCCAAACTCCTTTCTAGTATCACACACACACTGTCTCAGTGTATCGATTTTCCGCAGTACAAGTTCAATTTTGGGGCCAGCACTCTTCTGGTCACCGCAACAACGCCCCCAGGCACACCCACGGGCTGCCACAGCTGGCTGCAACTGCAACTAGAGACAACAGCAACAGTAGCCAGAAAATTAAACTCCAACGGTAGCCCAAGAAGCGAAGTGATACAAAACACATGAAAGGGATATACAATTTAGTTTGGGAGACGCCGAAGATTGAATGCGCTTCAAATGAGGAAGAATTTGTTGCAGTGAACGCAGAATGTTTCAAAAAATATTCGAATACTTCCAATAGGAGTATTCCTTGAATCAGTTAACGATTTCCCATGCAGTTGAATGTTTAGATTGTGCATAAATGTTGAACCCTTGTGCTGTAGTTGCTCCTACAAATATTTACTATCGCCTGACGTGTAATTTGCCATAGATTTCGATTGATGCATTCAGTCAGTGCATGTACTCTCTGGTAGAGCATCGTGGTGCTCGCTCGTAAACATGAGACCATTGACAGGCCCAGATCTGTCTCCCTCAATGTGGGCCCCCAGGCAGTCGATCGGCAGTCAAACGGCAGTCGTCGTCGTCGTTGTCGATGCTCATAAATTGGTTAAATAATAAATTGAATATTGTGCGAGTACTCGTACTGATATATGGATATATGGATAAGAATGAGTGTGCCGAGCAAGTGTGTGTGTGTGTGTGTGTGTGTGTGTGGCACACAATACACAAATAATGTTGCATGCAACATCGATTATATGGTTTTGGTTTCGGGATTGGCACTGGCTATGGCTCTACCTCCACCTCTGTCTCTCGGCGATTACGTTTTATATGATTTTTGTATACGTCTTTTTTTGGGGCCTTTTCACTTATTATTACTTATTATTTGTATTATGCGAGGCGCGCTCATTAAATTTCATTCATTGTGCAAATGAACGGCAATTGTTCGCCTCGTTTTACGGACTTCAAAGCGAGCATCTGCGTGGTTGAGGTATGTACTATGCACGAGTAGGTGATGTGATTATTACATGTCTGAGAGCTAACCCAAATTGGGGGCTGCACACTCCCACTACCCCCCAAACATCATTACCATCAGCAAGAGCAGCATCATCATCATCATTATCATTATCATTATCATCAGGCCCAACATCTTTGTTGGCTTTATGGCTTTGGTGGCTCTTTGACAACTCATGGCTGGGAAAACTGTCACAAGGCTTGCGGTTGGGGGCTGAGAGCTGTGATGCAACCTGAGGTCTACTTGGGTTTGACTTTGTCTCAATGAGTTGCTAAATAAAAGTATATAAATATATATCCATGGTGTACCCACAAACATACTCATGTACATCTCAATTCTATGTCTTGCAGAGCTGATCATCTTCAGCTCCATCTTCGGCTCTGGCTGCATCTCCTTTGATTACAACACACTGCCGTATCGAGCATTGAAACGTAACTGGGCATTGTTTTTGAGCAGAGACAAATAGAAAATGTGTCTGGGAAATCTTTGTAGCAACGGGGATGGACGTACATACACTCGAACCTGTGGCACACTCACTCGCCTCATGACATAATGACACAAAGAGGGAGACAGCGCAAAACAGATGCGAATGCAGATGGAGTTGTCTTCAAGTTGGAGTTGTTTCGGAGTCGGGGTTGTGGTTGTGGTTCGGCGAAGAGGCCACAGGCCATGACAACGGAAAACATACGGAAGCAAGTGCAAAATGCGGTCTGTGGGTCTCCCTAGTCCCAGTCCCAGTCCCAGTCTCAGTCCAATCTCGAAGCTCTCCTCTATTCCAGTAATTGCTGAAGATGTCGTAAGCGCGGCGAGATGTCTGGGAAAATGTTATTTGATACCCGCCTTTGTCTCTCTCCATGTCACAGTTCCCTCGTATATCTGCCTGCATCTTTTTATTTTGATTAATTTGCTGCCTTTCTTTTGATGCCATCCGTCTGCTTTCGCCCTTTTGTTATATGGCTTGTTGGAGTGTTACTGACAAATTAGCAAGTTGGGCTGACGAGTATTCCCTTCCTTCCACAGCAAGTGTGCAGTGCGGCATGTGGGCAGTTGATTGAGCTTAACACCCCGAACACAAATGCTTAATATCCATTACCGATAATGATGAACCCGGAATGGGTATTAGATATAAATTCAAATTAGTTTTCACATTCGCTGATACTCTGTGGCCATTTCTTCGAGTTCGTAGAACTAGTCTGTGGCTGAAACGAGTCAACTCCGGATCCGAAAATCCGAACCAAAGCAGCAACAACGAAACCTGCAGCCAAAGTGAAAGCGTCGGGGCCACAAATCAAAGTCAGCAGCTGCGGCGCTCAACTTGACACTGGCCATTGGCCATTGGCCACTGATGGTCGACGGTCGACGGTCGACGGTTGACGGACTTTATGCGCCATAATTCTCGGCCACGAAGACAAAGACAATGCCCAGATCAGCGTAAAGACCCCGCCAAAGCTATATGGAGATGAAGACGCTGCTTAGAGATAGTTTTGGGAGGATGGAGAAAGGGAGTTTCACTTTCGCAGGCAGCTCTAATTAAGTCTCAGATGCAGAGGCTGATGCTCAGACAGACAAAAGTTGATGCAAAACGATTGGACTTACCATTTTGAGTGGCAGCTGGCGCTTCCTGCTGGGGCATGCCCATGGCCAGGGTGGCCACGGACAGCAGAGTGAGCAGCAGGCAGCCACCGATTAGCAATCGATTTGTGGCCGATCTTGTAGCTGCTGTCGATGGTGATTTTGGCAATGTTATTCCTGATTTTCTGCTAATGGAAGCTGCTCTTGTTGTTGGGGTTTTGAGGCTCTGGCTGCTTCTCGGGCATCTGCTCCTCGTGTTGGCCATCATTGTCGCTGCTTTTGCTCGATCGCTTTTGTTTCTGTTCTGCTGTTGAATGAATTCTCGTTATGATTACGTCTGTCGTCAGCTCGATGGCATTTCACTTTTCACACAACGAGGAGCGAGAGTGTTGTGAAAAAAACACAAAAACAGTTTGCAACAGCAGGGCAGCTGCAACATCAGCGGCAAAAGAAACTGCAACAAACGACAACTGCAAAGTGAAATTTCTCTTTCGTGGATTCAAGTGGATTTGGCGATGCAGAGTCCAAGAGCAAGTCGTGCCACAGCCTCACACACAAGTACACAAGTGGTATGCATGTGTATGTGTATGTGTATGTGTATCTGTGAGGTCACGCACTCCAGCAAAACGAGCGGTTGATACCCTCACTAGCTGGGAGTATGAACCAATCCTTTCAATCCTATCAATACCAAGAACACCGCGTAAATTAATTCAATCAATTCATACTTTGAGATGGAAACTTTGAAGTATATGTAAACAGACGACCCCTGCAGAAGACTAGGACCTGCAACTAATAGATTCTCGAACGGAGTAGAAGATTTGATAGTTCCGATTGTGATTGGGAAGCTTTTTACATATTTCTCCCACTCTTGGGAACCATCGGGTCTAAAATGTGGATTAATATTGGAATAATTACATTTAAATTTAGATTTCCCAGTTTGGAGAACTTTGGAGACTTTAAAATGCTTTCATGACCAAACAAAAGACTTTAATCGCTTATGGGAAAACGTATCCTTGCAGCGCTTCCCGAATGGGGATGGGCATGAACCGCTCTTCTAGGGTATTCCCACTTCGTTGGCTATTATGTTGTGCAGTTTTTCCAATGCCGTTGTTGTTGCCTTTTGTTTTTGCTGTTTTGTTATTGCAGCTACAGGTAAACTTTGCTCGTATGGCTGTCATCCTATCGACTTCGCATAAAAGTCATAAAAATAAAATGTATTTTGTTAAGCAGCAACCGCAGCAACTTGACTTGCAGCAGCTGCTCCCTGCTGGTGCTGCTGCTGCTGCCACTGCTACATGCAACGGCAGGCGGCAGCCAGCACTTTCGCAACAATTTTTGTATTTTGGCCAGTTTTCTAGTTATGGCCGCCTCGGCCATTGTTTAGTGCCGCTGTGCAGGAAACTATTAGCGCGGAACACACACAAAATCAAATCAAAAATCAAATCCAAATCCGACTCGGAGTCCGAACAGCAACAACAACCATGTTCCATTCGGTTATTTGTTAAATTGTACTGTAATTAATTTGCATTTCGTTATAATTTCGAGTGGTGCTCGTTGTAGTAATTATTTGTTTGTTTTTGTGTGTTTTTTCTCAATTTTGGTTTCTTTTTGGATTTTGTATTTGTTTTCTTATAATTTTCAAGCACTTTTTCCTCTTTTGGGCAGTTCCTGAAATGCGGAAATGGCGCGTAATCACGAATTCAACTTCAACTCCAACAAAAACAAAAACATAAACAAAAAACGTAAGCTAGGAGGAGATGTGGCAGAGGAAAGCGGAACAAACGCAGCGCCTGGCAAACAGATTCTAAACGCATTCAAATCGCGCCCAAACCGCGCCACGAAAATCGCCAGGAAAACGCTAGCAAACCGCTGTAAGTGCACACAAATTGCATTCTAAAACGCGCGCAGGACTTTGCGGCCGACTTCTGCTGCTGCAGCTTCCCATTTCCGCGCTCCTCACACACACATGCACGCAAACGAAAACACACGCATACACATACACACACAGGCACACGCAAAGTTAGGCAGCTCTTACGAGAGGGGGGTGGGATGTTGGGCGGGGGGGCCGGCGATAAGGAAGGAACGTCGAGCGGTCGACGGACGATGGCGGCTGAAAAAAACGCGACGTGTCTAGCGCTCGCTACGAACGCGGTCTGAACGGCGCGCAGGCGCCGACGTCAGCTTTTAAGGCGGCAGTGGCAGTGGAGAGCGCAGCGGCCGAGCTAGACACAGAGAGAGCGCGGGAGAGATAGAGAGCGAGAGCGAGAGCGAGCTGCCAACCACTGCCGCCTGCTGTATTCATGAATGAAGCACGGAAAAGAGGCAGGCATCGGAGACACTCACTCGATCAGCTGTGGCAGCCCCTTGGCTTCTGCGTCAACGTTTGCGGCTGTTGCTGTTGCTTTTGCTGTTGCGGCGCGTCTGTTTCTTCTCGTGCCCCACAAACCGGTAAATGTTGTACAACTGTTTTGTGCGGCTACTGCTGCCGCGGCAGCTACCGTTATGGGCGCTCTGCTCCGATCTGCTGCGGTCAGCACGTGACGTATCCGCCAAAACAGAACCGTTATGGGGATAATATTTGACCAGCTGTGAAGAGCGAGGGAAGGGGAATTAAAAATTAAAACCAGGAAGAGAATGCAGGGCAGAACGGCGATTGTGGAGAAACACTCAGTGAAGAGAAGGGAAAATGGAAAGGGAATAGACGAAAAAGCGAAAGCAAACAAAAAATTACCTTTGAATATCCGCAGGGAACTGATTCACATACGTAAACCATCTGTCCAGAATTAAATGTTTCATTTAAATTCGAAATATATAAAAGTATTCCTATTTTATTGAACATAACTAATCCATTGGAAGTTTTCTAGGAACTACTCGCTCTCTCCCTTCTGGACCCTTCTTTCTCTTCCCACTTTCCATAGCGGATCTCATCCTGAAATCAGGAACTCTAGTTGGAATATCTTACCATCAGCCCTAAGGGGCGTCGGTGGTGTAATGGTCAGCATAGTTGCCTTCCAAGCAGTTGATCCGGGTTCGATTCCCGGCCGACGCACATTTAATTTTTTTCTATTTTTTTCATCTCTTTCTGTATTTTTGGCGGCTTTCTTTTGGAATAGATCCTAATGGTGGTTATTATGGAAGCATGACTTTTATTTGAGTGTGTTTGGCGTACTCAACAGGCGGGATCACCATCTGATTAGCTTTGATTCATTTGTCTGCAGTTGATTATCCTCCCTTCTACATTTTTCCACTAGACCAAAGAAGGCGAACCCTCAAACTATCTCCCGATTGCCAAATACCCAATAAAGCCCTAACGCTGACTTCGGCATTCCCCCCACATCTGATTAATTTTGCTCACTCAATTCTGCTCGCCCTGACTAAACCGCCAAAAGGGACAAGCTAACAGGCCTGTCAGGTTTCATAAAGAGCCGGCGAGGAGCTAATTGATTGGCCCACCACAAGTGCTGGCAGACGAGTCATTAATCGGTTAGCCAGCAAAACATTTGAACTCGGCAGCGAGCACAGCAGCCGCTCGCTGCTATATTTATCCTCAAGTTGGGGCCGCGACATCATATTCGGCTGGCAGTTTTCTCACCGATTACACACTCTAGATGCGCATCGAACTTGGACTAGTTGCGACGTCATTAAAACTCCTTCTACACCATCGACTAGCTACCATTTACCTCCACTCGTAACTCGTAACCCTTATTAACCCGGGGGCCATGCACTCTTCGTAGCTGAGAGCCACTTCAAGCGCCAATCAGGTGTATTCCAATTCGGCAAGCTTGACAACTGAGAGCAGCCAAAGTAAGTATCTGAATATCGGCAACGCATCTTCAAATAATAGGAATTCTTGATTCATTCTGAACATATTTAGTTTTACCTTTTTTTTAGATGATTCCATCATTTTCGAGGGTAATTCTTCATTCCCGCTCTGGAGAATCTTTCTCTTTCTTCCGACTGGAATCTGCACCCGCCTGTACCATTATTTTCACTGCCATAAATATAGCTTCGTAAATATTCACACTTTGCATCTGTGTGTGTCTTTGTTGCTTCAGAGTTTAGCTTGCCTTGGCCAGGAGTTTAGGTTGAAAGTACTTCAATCTTTGGTGAGACTTTTGAGACCTTTGTCCCTTCATTCTGCTCAGACTGCTCAGTGCCCTAAGCTTTGTCATCACTTGAATAACTATCCGCCTCGGTGTATGTCAACCTCCAGCTTATATGGTCATGTGGGCGGTCTGGTGCCTGCGATGTTTGTGTCTTTGAGATACTTGGCCGACGACATGACGATGTCGGTCTCTTCCGCCAAGGCGCCGCTGGCTCTGAGCTCTGATCAGCTCCGCTTTAGGGGCTAATGGTGGGGCATTTTCCACTGTCGGGTGTGAACGGTAACGGGAGTAGCCGGGGGAGTGGGGTGGTAATGGCAGACAGCAGTCTGGTGAGTGCGGGGAGGGAACTTCGGGGAGTGAGTGAGGCCAGGGCGTGCCTCAAATCAGGCTTAAAAAGCAATTACGCACTCTTCGCAGTTGTCGCCGATGTCGATGTTGGAGTTGGAGTTACAGTCGAAGCGACTTCCTGCTCCAGGCCTCGCCAAATGTCTTTTTGCCAGCAGCCAACCCCATTCCCATTCCCATTCCCATTCCACATTTAGCCTGTCATTAAAAGATAGTTTTCTTTTCTGTTTTGGCTTTGGTTTTGGTTTTGGTTTTGTTTTGACGTTTTCTTCATTTTGGACAAGTTTTCCTCTTGGACTTGGGCTTTGGGCTGTGCGCTTCCCATGGCCCATGACCAATGCCTCACATGTGTACATAAATTTGCATCTTTCAGCCTGCCCTAGGCTGCAGAAGTAGAGCCAACGATTTATGAGTCTGCATAAGATATTAGGCTCAAAGTTGGGGCCACAGCAAATTGGCAGGAAAGAGTGCCATGAATCAGTCGCCCGACGGCGAGTGGGCGTGGGCAATGGAATGGCTGTGGTGGAATCCATTTTGAGGGGAAGTCGAAAGCATCTCCATCCCCGAGACGACGCACAGGCGAGCGGGAATTACATCGAACAGGAATCAAAGTGCAATCGAAACTGCAACTGCAACTGCAATTAAAGCAGTGAAATGCGTGTGTGGCATAATCATAATCGAGCCCCACCCCACTGCATCCTTGTCGCGACTACAGTCGCGGGGCGCTACAAAAAACAACAACCGAAATATAAATAATAATTGTGGCAGAAATTAATGAGTGCAGATACAAAGATGAAAAGATACAGAGACAGCGTCGAATCGGGCCAGGACTGGGGAAATTTATGATTTGTACGCCGCAAAGTGAGGGAGTGGGAGCTGTTCATGCAGCAGGGCAGGTCTCCATACATAATATCCTCTGACTAGACTCGGTTAGAATATGAAATGATGAAGTAGAAAGACAGGAGAAAAGAAGGTGAAGATTTATACAGTTCTATAATTTGTATAACAACATTGAAGTCTTCCAACACTGACTCCTATTGAAGCGCCAAATTCAAACTCTGAATTGCGGACTTAGCCAACACAGAAGCGCTGCTTTCACATGAATTGATAATGAACTTTACGCCAAGACGGGCAACAGTGCAGTCGAGATTAAAACCTTTAGCTTGTGCAGTCACCATCCAAAGTTGTACACTGGCGCCATCTGGCGTGCGCTTTGCTAAGCAAATGCGGCCTAACAGTGTGAGGGCGTAACAGCGTCGAAGCAGTGGATTGTGTCTATTTTACAGAGAAATGTAATAAGTCTCTGTTATCGTGTGAAATGTCAAATTCGACGTACAAATGGAACCTGGAACTTCTTTTGGGGGAATGGATTGGACTTTAAAAATATTGGGCTTCTAGTTACACCCTTCTGACCACCCTTTTTTCCATTTTGCATCATGCCAAACAGCCGGAATCGCCGCTCAAACACCATTCACCTTCGATCTGCCGTACGATGTATGACTCACGGGCCAATCCTCACCAGCGTTCTTAAATGCTGTCTGCGTTGAGTGCTCCATCATCAGTCGCCTAGCCACTGGCAGCTGCTGGTATTGGTATCGCTGTAACAACTGCAGAAGTTTCAACATCAGGCAGTCATTCTGGTCGCCAAGTACTACAACAGCTGTGCAACAGTTATCCCAGTGCCCCCCTGCCTTCTCTGAGTGTCATTGCATGCCACACTGCACCCACGCACCAACACACACACACAAAAACACAAGAAGAGAAACGGGAGAGCGACACCATGCTTCCAGAAGTCGAATAACGCAATATCCTCGGAATATCTGGCATATGTAGACATAAGCAATGGAAATTTATTTCTTGTTTTGCGTTTCAAACCTGCTGTCAAAGCCATCGAACCTTAGGAAAGCGTATCTAGACGGAGACACTCACACACACAAATCTAATAGAGGCACAGAGAGCGTCGCCTCCATGATCCCCATTCCAGCCGAAGCTTTGCCCCTGCCGCATGCCTTTTCGTGCCTTCACCACCTTCTCTCCTTCCTTTCTGTGTCTGTTCCCTATTTTACGATTATTTTATTTGTTTTTCTGTACTTATTTTGTTTGGCTTTTCTTTTGCGACTTTTTCGAAATTCGAAACACTAACGGAAAGTCTGTGGAGGTAATTGGACGCGTTCAGATACGGTGCGTGATCGAGGGGGAGTGTCAACGAGTGGTTCCGTGGTTCACTGGGTAAAAGTCCCAGACCCAAGGACATTTCAAATATACATGAACAAATCTCTGAAGTATCGGAGAGAGTAATGAAAATATTAGTTTTCTTTCGGTTTTTTTTGGTTATTTGAACATTTTGATCTTCGATTTGCTTATGATTTAAAATAAATTGAAATCTTTCTTTTTTTCTTTTTAAAGTTCAAAACTATTTAATTCAGTTTTAATACTTAAATAAAAACTCTGTTTTTATACAAATTCTTTCAACGCGGTTCACCATTTAAATATTATTGTGACTTGACTTGACTTGATTTGCGGAAGTGTATGTAAGAAATTTGTGTTTGCATTTCAGTTTCATTTGAAATATTTTTTTAAAGTGGTTTGTTTATTATGCATTCACTTCAGGTATCTATGTATTAATTATTCTTGCTCTCTTCAATACGTGTTAATATTTGTATTAATAATTTATTTTTTAAGCGTTTTATCGGTTTTATTATTTTTATTTATTTTTTATTTATTTATTACTGTTTCGGTATGTTTGGGGAAGTGAAAAGGGATCAATCAATGTGCCCAAGTGATGGCCACAAATATAAATGATAACCGCATTTGACCCAGTGATTTTGTGTTGCTTTGTTGCTGCAGATGTTGCCAAAATGGCATAATATGTAAATATCACATATTTATGTACTTTGAAAGTTCCATAGGTTTCCATTAGTTTATAGGAAAATATTAATTTTTGTATGCCAATATCTCAACTTGTTGTATCGATGCTCCGGGAATTTGCGTGGCATCTAAATAGAGGAAATTATTTTAATTATTCCGTTGATATTCATTAAGATGCTCATAACTAAGAAGTGCAAGAAAGAGTCCTACTGCATATAGGAATATTTCTCTAAAAACATTCCCTTTACTTCTCGTAGTTTTATGTTCCTGAAAATAGATTTATATTTGCCATTCCCATTCTAAACAATTCATAGTTCCAAATTTGGATGCATGAATACTTGCAGTCTTCTTTCTTTGGGAAGAGCATGGGAACCCCTCAGCATAAATCCAGCGACATACTCGTATGTATCCAGGGAAAAACGATTGGTCTCTATCGGTAGACACACAACACATGCATGCAAGTATCGAAATATATGCACTCGTATGCATTCATTGTCCATTGTTATTGCGATCCGATCATTTGTTTGAATGTTGCCAATTTCCAAAAGAAAATACACACACACAGACTAAAGGAAAAAGACTTTGGCGATTGTTCAATCGTTGGGCGAATAATGAAAGTCGTCGCATTGTTTGTTTGTTGTTTGTTGTTTGTTGCTTGTTCGGCTGTTTGCTGTCGTTGTTGGGGGCAAGTAACAAGTTTTCCAATCAACAATAGCAACATTGACATTATCATCCACAACAGGAGCAAGAGTGGCAGTTGGCAGTTGGAAGTTGGAAGTTGTCAGTGGCAAGATCAGCAGAGCCTCGATCAAGGCTAATTGTGTCAGGAAAAATCATCATTCGCTGTCTGTCTGAGGATGAGTGGGGCACTTGTCCTTTTTTGGTCTGAACACATCTGGTTTGGCCAGCAGTGATCAATGATCTGTGATGGATTCCGAGTTATGCCTTCGCTGACATTCCACTCCGAGATTTCTATGGGGAAATGAAGACATCAAAAATACAAATAAAAACGAAACCAGAAACGGGGTTTGCTTGCCCAATGATCAATGATCGTTAATCGATAATTGCCGACCGATTATGACCTATCTATAGTCGAAGTGCAGTTATCTTTCACTTGTGTTATGTGTCTGGGTTATCCCTAATTGCTGTCAATTCAGTCCCAAGCATTCGACTCTGCGTGTGTGTGTTTTGGCTTCACCGCCAGTCGCACTGGGGGGCTCATCTTTCAGCTTTCATCGCAATTAGATGTGGCCATAGCCATGCACTTTCTTTCTCGATCACTCTCCCTCTCTCTCTCTCTCTCTCTCGTTTTTGGTCTTTCTGTCATGCAACTCACACACAAAAATAGAGATGGACAGACCCAGCCAAAACTGATTTAGTGCCCTTCATTTTGGCCTTACGTCAGCAATCGAATGAATCGCTATAGGCAACGGCTTCGTCTTCGTTTTCGTCTTCGTCTTCGTGTTCGTGTTCGGATCCGACGTTGACTTGGATCTCGCATAATTAGTTATCAGTGTGCTCCGCATGCCAAATGCATAACTGGATCCGCTGGATAGTGGATAGTCCACCCGTGGATCGTTGATCGCTTTGGCTCGACCACTTAACCCAAGCGAAACCGAACCGGAACTGCTAAAAAAAAAAGCAATTCAACTCAAGCCGATCGGGCCATGTTGCGTAGGTGTTGACAAGTAGATCACGAACCTGATCACGATCACAGACCGCTGATCGCCGATCGCTGATAGCCGCTTACTCACCAGAGCAACAGCATCAGAGGCATTAATTCTATGAGCCCCTTGGAAAGACCCGTCCGCGCCACCGCATCACCGAATCACCGAATCACCGCATCACCGCATCACTGTCCTCCCAGAAGAGAAGAAATATCACCAAAAGACCGGATCATCGCCTGAATCTAGTTCAACTAGTTAGTTAGCATATGACCAGAGCATACAACTATTCGTTTGGGCTTCGATCTTCGGGCATCGGGCAACGGGGTCTTGGCCTTGAGCGTCTTAGTATTTGCCGGCCATTAAGAGCGATCATAAAAAATAGACCACTGAGCGACAAGCTCGACGATCACTGAGAGTGTTTTTTGTTGTTGTTTTTTGTTGGCCAATGCAAAATAGCAAAATATTTAATGAAGTTGTCGACAAAGTGCCTGAATCCGCATCCGAATCCGAATCCAAATTTGGTTTCGATTTCAAATCCAAGAGTTATGCAGCGATGGGTGGTGGAAGCATCATCAGCATGTGAATGCTGTTAGATGATCAATGATGATCGTCATTGCTGGGGCCATAATGTCAAAGTGTTAAGAGCCAAAAGAAAGGCCAGCACGAGGGTAAAAGAGAGACGGGAGAGGTGAGTGGTGAGAGGAATAGTGAATGGGAGATGCCAGATGGGAGAGAGAGAGAGAGAGGGAGCTGAAAAAATGTTGTTCACCTTTTACGAGTACAGTTTTGCCTGGGGTCTGACTCTGTCTGTCACTGCAGTTCAGGTTGCTGTTCACCTGATCGCCAGCCAGCAAACACAGACACAAATGCATACATGCACAGCCATGGCTACAGCTACAGATACAGGGACAAATATACATAGATACAGATACAGATACACACACTTGTATGCAAATGCCAAATGGTTGTTTCGTCTCGGTTGCTTCAGGTTTTTGGCTGAAACCCTCGCCATCACCATCTCCATCTCTATCTCCAGCTTCAGTTCCCTCTCCCTGTTACCCTCAGGTGCCACTTCTCGGCAGCGTTTTAATGCCAATTTATGTAACTCTTCGACTGCGCCGCTGTCCGCCGCAGCTTCGGTCTCTGTCGCCCCCAGCCCCCAGCCCCCAGCGGCCAGCCTCCATCTGCCGCTCAGCCTCTCTATATCGCTGCCACCGCCTTACTGCCTTCACCCCTGCGTGACTCAATTTCAAGTTAAACAGTTTAAAATTAAACAAATTTTCGTAATAAAAAAAAAGCCGCCGCAACAACACCCAAAAACTCAAAACCAAACCCAAATCAAGCCAAACAAGACAGAAATTCTGCGCTTCAAAGTCTGGCTGGAGATACTCTTTCAGATCGATCGTTCCTATGGAGCTATTTCATCAAAGATTGATCCGCGGAGAGACTATTTGTGACTTCCCTTGGTGCGCTGTTGGACAACATTGGTGCTGAATGATAATACCCGCTCAAAGAGTATTAAAACCAATCAAAGTGGGTCACAAAATTATTACAAAAATAAAGAAAACATACCAAAAAAAAAATATTAAAACTTTACAACTACAAAACTTGATCATAATTTAATCATCAAGATGTGATTTTGGTATTTGTCTCGGTCTGAGTGCAGGGTGCAGGGGTCTTTGAGTGTGGCTGTGCCACTCCACAATGCTGCATAATTTCAATGGCGCTTTGATTGATTGATGTATGAATGGGTGGATGAATGGATGGATGGAAAGACAGCCATGGGCAGGGTCAGCCAGGGGGAAATTGAGATGCAGACTCCATTTTGAGGAACTCACGGAGAGAAGAGGGATTGCTGTACCAGAGTTTCGTATACTCTGATAGAAACGAAATGTTTGGTTTGCCGAAGGTTTTACATTATTGGAGAGATGTAGGAATGTAAATGATTATATGTATTTGGATAAGTAAATATACAGCTGTGTGCAATGAAATAGTAGTGCCGCACCTCACCACCTTAAAAACTATTTTTAAGGCATTTTAATCATCCAAATTAAACAAATGATACCTTTTTAGAAAGCCTCAAATGTACACATTAGACATTAGAAGGAATCCTGGAACGTTTGTGTTCCGTCTTCTTGTTTTACATGACTTTGCAAAAATACCCATAAAATAAAGTAAATTTTTTGAAAATCGAAAAAAAAAAACCAAAACTTAAGTCAATACCCATCTTTCATGCTCTACATGTTTCTTGAAGTTTAATATTTAGTTTTTATAGCAATTTTGATTTAATTTCTTCCTTGCTCCCGCCTGGAATAAATCAATAAGGTCCTGCCCAAGCTTTAATAGGATTTTAGCCAATTATTTTATAACCACTGGCTCCCACTTTGCTCTGGTTGCCGGAATTGCATTTATTATAATGCATTTGGCATTCCCCCATAAGATTTCGATGACATTCAGATCCAGGGACTGATTTGAACATGGAAAAACGAAGATACACAGCTCAGCCACATGTGTTCTTACGAGCTTTAGCCGTACACCCCTATACCTTCAGGACCAAACGCGTAGCTTTCTGGGAATTCTCGCAATTAAATAATGTCTAGTCAGTCGTATACTAAGTGTCATAACACTTACAGAGGACAGATAACAGATAACACACAACTTTTGAGGATATTGAAGAACTTGACCTTGCCTTCGACCATTTCGCATAAAAGATCAGTTTTCAGGGATCTTCTTCGAGTTAAAATGATTAATTGCAATAGTAAGAGCACATTCAACTTAGTTTTCAACTCCATTATACCTCTTGGCTTTAGTTTTTCATCAAAATCGTAGGTATCCTCTATGATTTTTTCAAAGCTCCAAAAACAAAAATACAGCCACGTCCAAACATTTCTTTCATCAAAATATTTAAGATAATAGATAAAGTTTATTGATGGTGACTTTTTCGAATTTATTTGTTGTGTTTTTTAATTATTTTGAAGTACTTGCACTCAGCACCACTATTTCAATGAAGAGCCCATATCAAGGGTATCCGTCAAAAGTTATGGAAAACAAGAAGATGGAATGCAAATGTGTAGGGATTTCTTTGATTTTCTAAAGCCTTTCATTTGTTTTAGTTGCAAGACTCGAAGTGTCTCAAAAAAGTCTTTGAATGTGAGGAGGTCCGGCAATACTATTTCATTGAACACAACTGTACATAGGTGGTTATTCTATCTATTAAAAGATCAAACAGCGGCTGCCCAAAAAAAATGCACTGCACATTTAGATCGGTGTCAGAGAGTCTAAAAAGAACACGTTTAACGATCGTATCATAAAATGAAATGTTCTTCTGCTCATTGCAGAACATTTAAGTATCTTCAAATAGTAGACTTTGTATTCATAGCATCATGCAAAGCCAAAACCAACTGAGCTCCACCCACTGCCGCCTCCAACTAACTGACAAATGGTCGGGACAATGCTGCACTCTAAGCTCAAGTCTGTTTCTAGACTCGAAAGTGAGTGCGGCTTGGGATTTGTCGACTTGATTATGCATGCACCGATCGGTCGATCGATCGATCGTTCGGTGTGGAGAACCACTAAAAAACGGTTTATTCAAGCCGGAAATCGCTGGAAGGTCGCCCCGTCTGGGGCTGTTCAAAGCTCTCAAAAGTGGCGGAGCGTACAAAAAACTGTCCATGTGAATCATTTCGTTTAATTGCAGCCTACGTGGAAGCCATCCCATCATCAACATCATGATCACCATTGAAGTAATGCTGATCGTGATGATGAGCCTCTTGCCATCGCCATAATATTGGAGGCGTTCTTGAGGCCACAACAATTGACGTACATTGAACCTGAAGTCAGTGAAGCCGGCGGATGGGGCTGCGGCACTCCTCAGAACCGAGCCCCAGAAGATTCGTGAAGAAAAGGCGGTAGGAGGCCTACAAAGCCATCAAACAATGAGTGACAAAAAAGCATTACAAATATTTTCATTAAGCAAACAACGTCGAGAAGTTAACTCGAAGCGGTAAAAGGTACAAAAAACTTCTTACCAGAGTTCCTCTGCTTTCGGGAGGAGTGCGCTGGTTGTTGCTCGAGTGGTGGGGTGGTGGTGCCGGAGAGACGTGCTCCGATTATGCGAGTGGTTCGGTTCGGTCCTCAGGCTCGTGGCACAGAAGCGGCGGCGGCGAGGAGGTGGCAGCGAGAAGTGTTTATAGCTTTGGTTTTGGCTTTGGTCGTACGCATGGATTCGGGTATTTCCTGATTGCCTGGCGAGAGGAGTCGCAGTCGCAGTCGCAGTCGCAGTCTCAGTCTTAGTCTCCCTCCCTCTCCGAGGCACACACACACAACTCTTGCATAATAATTGACAGTTATACATTTTACTTGACTCAAACATGCGCCCAGGGAGTGAAACCAGAATGGGTGCAATAAAGACAGAAAATGTTCAAAGACAGAGGCAGAGACAGAGAGAGAGAGAGAGATAGAGAGAGATGAGGGTGTGCCTAATTCTTTTGGCTGTTGTCCAGTTTTCGGACCCTACTTGAATTCCCACATTTACCAGGGCATTACACTCCATCCCACTCCAGACCCGGGAGCGAGCCCTAACCAAAAGCTCACGTAATTGCCAGGAAGGCGCTCAGGGAGCGCAGGGGAGGGCCTCCAGTCTCCTCCAATCGAAGAGAGGGAGAAAAAGATTCGGAGAGACACAGCCTACGTGCTGAGCCTCTTGGAGTTTGGAGATCTCGTAGCCAGAAACGCCAACCCAAAAGATACGATTGGAGCGCATTAACATTCCGCATCGCGGCCACTCCTGTTTGCGCACATCTGTATGCAGATACGGCCATGCGGCATACGGCATACGGCATAAGGCATAAGGCATACATACGTTCAGCACTCGACATGTTGAATAACAGTTGTTGTTTTGTACGCTTTTCTCGCTCGCTTTGCTTTGCTCTCTGCTGTGCTGTGCTGTGCTTTGCTTTGCTGTGTGTTTTTATTACAATTTTATGACTTTTGTTGTAAAAGAGTTGCCTGGAAGGCAGGTAGGCTGGGTTAGGGTAGGGTTGGTACCTCTACCTGCAATGTCTGTATGTGAGTCCGTTCACGTATCTCTCTCTCTCTCTCTCTCTCTCGCTCTCTCTAGCTCCGTTAAGTTCCTTTGTACTTTCCTGCTCCTCGTACTTGTAAGTTTCTTTCTTTTTCGCTGTTTTCGTCTTTATTGTCGGCTCATGAAATGTCAATTTGAATGTCAAGTCATTCGCTAGATTTGATTCGAACTTTCGCAGCTGTGGCTGTGTGGGGGAGGCAAGAAACGTTGCGCCCAAAAGGGGGTTGTCTAGGGGGTGCCATTTAGGTGCTTCACAGATGCTGAAAACCAAAGATCGGACCAAAGTTTGAGTGGAGCCCAACTAAGGCTCCGCCGAAAAGTGGTAAGCTACTCCATTCCGATGGAGTTTTTTTTTCTTGGTTCTGCTGCACTGACTCTAGGCCCCTCTCTTGTGCAATTACCAAATTGCTCATCAGTGAAGGGTAAAACATCATCATTACCATCGTAATAAGCATTCTGACCTCCGCCTGTCCTTCGATTGTTACGCCCCCTTCCATTAGTCCTGTTTTCGAGTTTCGTCTGACCTCGGAGTGGCCTGGATCGCTCCCCTTGATGATGATCTTCATAGGCATCGTCATACTCTAGCAAAGGGTACAACGATTTATCTGCGAGTTATTTCAGAACCTAAGGAACCCACTACAATCCATCATAATGATGTAAAGGTATTATTCAGATCATTTCGATACATTTTGGAACAATATTTCATGTATTTACGATAGGAACGAGAGTTACGCAAGGGTATTGTCCGGTAGGGGCCCTGAAGATAGCCTGGGGACATAATTTCTTGTTTTATTTCGGCTGGGGTTTTTATGTACGGATCGTGGCATCCATGGCAATGTGCTTGGTGATGGCTGGTAACTTGATCAACGTGACCTCGGCATCGCTTGACTCATTCTTCTTTCCTTTCGCAGTCGCAATTGCAATGTCGCTTGCTCCTTCCCTGTCTCATTCCCTCTCCACTCGATTCTTCTCTTGAAAATTCCCAAACTAGAGGCTCCTCCACTTGAAATTCAATCAGTTCCTGCAGCTGCTGCTGCGAAAATCCCCAAGGCCAGGCGAGAAGAGACAGCAGCTGCCTGACAGAGAGCTTGGGCTAAAGGGTGTCGTTTCCCTAATTATATGGACCTCCCATTAAGGACTACTTGTTCTCACTTCCTGGTTCGCTGCACTCTCGATCAATGCAGCAGACTTCCACAAGGCAGTGAAACAAATAAATGTAAGAAACACTGCGTTCCAGTTTATCGATCAATTTAATTAGAAAAACCATCGATCAGTCGCTCAGCTCAGCGAGAAAATAAACAGACAAACAACAGAAACAATCCAAAGAAGTGTACGTAAAAAATTGAATCAGAAAGAGCCATGGAAGTGAATGTTACAACAGGAGCTGCTTAGACCAAGAATGAGGGGAAAATATTACCCCCATAACCACAACTAGAGAAAAGCGATTCTTTATCCACTATTCGACAAGGAGATATCCTTTGAACTGAAAGTTTTAGTGAGAGCATTAGTGAGAGTATCCACAAATTTCCATGATGGTTTCAGAGAAAACTAATTGATCCCTGCAAAAAGACAAACATACCAGTACCATAAAGTGGAGTGGATCCTGGATACCCCAATCGAGAGGGTATGAAAAGGTGTCACTTGGACACTGGCCAAACCCCCGACTCACAGGGTGGAGTCCCCTGCTGAACGAGCGATCCGAAAGCTGCAGTGTATTACCACCACACACTCACACACACACATCACAGGCGGGTGGCGGATGGCGGATGGCGGGTGGCGGGAGGTTGGGGGGTGAATTGCATAAATAAGCAAATGAGCAACGGTTAATCAATAAGCTCACAGATTGGTAATACTCGTAATATCTACATCCGTAGCAGCAGCAGCAGCAGTAGCAGCAGTAGCAGCAGTAGAAGCGGCGGCGGCAGAGGGAAGGGAATGTTGTGTGCCCTGCTAATTGCAGTTGAGGCGGCCAAAACGGTCGAAGCGGCGAACGCTGCGTATGTGTAATGCGGTTAATCAACAAAAGGCGACGACGACGGAGACGGCGACGTCGACGAACGGCCTTGAGACCAGCTGACAACCAGTTTTTGGTCTTATGAAATAGCCAAGAGGAGATCAGCAGAGAAGCGGCCAGAGCCACTCGGGGAGAGTGCGAACGAGATGGTATCCCCCCAAATGCAAGTGAATGTCGATGTCGATGTCGATGTGGATGGGTTTTGCCCCGGCCAGGCCCGTAACCGAAACTAGTGCAGTTTTTTGTTTTTTTTTTGTGTATTTAACACTTTTTTCTCTGCCGAGTTTTAAGGTGAACTTCCTCGTTGCCAACGCCATTGAAACGGGCCACGGCAGGTGTGAATGATTTAGTGGTTAACACGGCCATAAGCAAAGTATACCAACTCCTGCTCCTACCCGAACGACGATCGTCCGATCGATCGACCGACAGATCGACCGATCTATGGCTCGGATCATTCTCTGTCTCCGCTGCGGCCGACCCACGAACCGCAGTCGATGGCACGAAGCCCAGTCGGATCGAACCGACAGCAAGCCCACGAGACGAAGCTCAGTCGGATCGAAGTGGTGGTCCCCGAAGTCAGAGCGCCGGCGTCGACGCTGCCATCGGGCCGGCAGCGAATGGTTTTCAATAGTTGAGGCGTTCATTATTTTGCCATTTCACGTTCAGCTGGCAGCGAAATCGAAAGTGACTGCTCTCTCAAGATACCCAGACCGAAGCGGAGACCGAGACCAAGACTGAGACTGAGATCGAGACCGCAGCCCCCTCGAAGACGATCGACCAAGAGGCGACACTTCCAGTTCATGGTACCCATATATCCTACGAAGCTGCAGCTGTGTGTATATATGTGTGTGTGTGTGTGTGTGTGTTTGTGTTTGTGTTTGTGTGGTATTCGTATTCATATAAAGACAGAGGTCCATGTGGATGAGGCCTGGCAGTCGCAGAAGCAATCGGAACCGGCAAAAAGTGCACTGAGAAAATATTTATTTATTTTTTTCTTTGAATTCATTTTTTTGTAAGTTTTTTTGTTTGAGTGCTAAATTAAGTAACACACACACACACACACACACACATGCACACAGCTGCCCACGCCTATGGGTGTAAGCACCCACACCCAGAGGGATATACAAATGTAGAGACAGATCTGATAGGCGCTGTCAAAGAAAAGAAATAGATACAAAAGAGCATAAAAATAGCCCCCAACGAGCAATAAGAAAAGTGAAAAGTGAAAGTGCAACTCAAAAATGACCAAAAGTGAACCACATTTACAACCAGCAAATAGCAAACAGCAACAGCAACCACAAAATACAAAATACAAAATACAAAAAAGCAACAACAAACTGCAAACAGCAACAGTAAAACCACCAACAAACATGCGAAGTGTGGGCAATATTTAAACAATATATCAAAGTGCATAACAATTACCAATCTTTTCCGAAAATCAATTTCTGTCATTCGATTTCAGTCTGTCTGTCTTTTTTGTTTTTGTTTCTGTTTCTTGTGTTTGTTTTTGTGTTGGTTTTTGTTTGTCATTTACTTTACACCACACTCTTTTATTTTCGTTTGAAGCTGAAGCCAAATAGCTGTTGACTTTCAAAAGTGTCAATAAAATTTATGTTAAAAAACAAGTTGATTGAACAACAACATTGAACGGCAGCGAACGGCCAGCAAACAACAGCAACAGCAACAGCAACAACAACAACAACAGCAAGGAGAGCGACCAGCAAGCAACAGCCACAAAAGTGAACCGCCAAAGGAGTCACCAAAATGCTGCTCAAAATGTATGTATTCAAAACACTCACTCACTCACGCACTCAAAAGTGAAATTTGACTCATTTCACTACACACATTAACCGGCTCAAGGTCAACGTGGGTTTCGGCCCGATTATGTAAGATGATCATCTTGAGGATGAATATCATCAACATAATTTATTTTGGTAAAAGAGTCCGATGAGCGCACAAATCTTTGTTTTATTGATTACAATTATATAATTGGAAAATGCACAATTTGGGTTTGGTCTTTGAAGACCACAGGAAGAATAAAGAATGCATTTTCCACTCGAATGATGGGACTTTCCCTTCCTTAAAGTTGAGAATGCGTGCAGATGGCATTAGACATTTTTGATCATTTCCATGCCTGTTTTCTATGTAACAATATTGCAGTATTCAATTAACTGGTCTTTATCTTATCTCATTTTATTTAATCTTAATGCAAAGTTTTTAATTCCATCCAACTTGTCAGTGTTTCTCCTTAATGATCGAAGTATCTACAGAAATTACTTAGTTTGCAAATCTTGTCTAAAGTTAGTGGAATGAAACTTCCCGAGTATCAGTTTTGGACCCAATCAGCTACCGTTTCAGATACAGATACACTGGAATTTGGCCTGCAGCAGAGTGTTAACCTTGGCCAGGCCATGCCCGTTAGCGCCGCATTGGCAGTTGCTGCGAGTATGCTTTGATCGGTGATGTGGTCTGGTTTAGGTCTGGTCTGGTGTGGTGTGGTCTGGCCAGTGAGCGACAGTCAGTCAATCAGTTGGTGGCCGACTTGCTACAGTCGGCTAATATGCATGAAATGTGGCCTAGGCGAGGCGTGGCAATGAAGTTGCTTTTTTTATGCATACGCTTTTTTATGCCAAAGGTCAGCCCAGAGAGGCTGCGGCACGGCGATCTCTCTTTTTTTCGGAAAGGTCAACTATGCAAAAAACCAAATGGAAAAGGAGGTAAAGTCAACAAACCTTTGACGACGCATCCACTTAACAATGCAAAATTTATTTTACTTTACATTTCATGGCTGCTAATATTGTTGCTATTTCTTGGCCGATGTGGCTGCTGTTTTATTGTTATTACCGCTACCGCCACCGCCACTGCCGTTACCGTCTTCAGATTGCCGCTTCACTGCCTCTCGACAGCGTCAATGGCCTGAAGCTGAAGTTTGAGTCGAAGCTGAAGCTAAAGTCGATGCCGACTCTGCCACCGAAGCACTCCACGCATGCGCCAAAAAGAAAAAACAACAAAAAACGTTTTCATCTTTCTTCTTCTGCTCAGCAGACATGCATTTGGCCGGGCAGAAATGAATTGCCAAATTTTAATACAAATTGCATGCCACACCCAGACAGCACAGCACTCCTCCTTTGAGCAGTGCAGAGGCGGAGGCAGCAGCGGCAGCACCGTCATGGCCTTTCCAGCCCCAACTGGCCAAGACAATGGGGCAGATCAGAGCGGTGGATGCGAATGCGAATGCGAATGATGGTCGGGCCCGGTCATGTCACTCACTTTACTTTACTTCACTCATTCCTTCAGTCAGTCAGTCACTTGGCAATTACACTCGTAGAGTACTTATAGAGTAGCCCTAAATTTTAATAATAAGTAAATGCACAAGTGACTTTAATCAGTCATTCACTTTTTGGTTATAGACTGATGTAAATTTACATTCCCTTGAGACAACTGAGGAAAAACTTTGCATGGAGATCGAAAAGTTTCAAGGCTCAATGTGGCAGCTGACTGGAAATGCATTTAGGGTCAAATCTTATTCGTTCTCCTCATTTGTGCCGCACATTGAACACCCTTGCGGATCCAATTATTTCTCTTTTTATTTTTTCTCTCTTAGTATTACAAAATAGTTTGGCATTTAGTTCAGGGGACTTGCCGATAATTAACTTCAAGGCAAGCCAGCGCCCTATTTGAAGCCCATTTCTTGGAACTGCATGAATCAGAGATAGACAAATACCAAGGCGAATTTCTGACCAAGTTCAGATGCTGTAATTGAAGCTAACAAAAGCGGTCTGCGATCGGACGAATGAGCCAAAGAGTGCCAACGGCTATTGAACAAGTTTAAGCCGAACGAACTGAAATGTAATTAAGCAAGATTAATAATCAGATGAGGCATACTTATTCTTGAGCAGAATTAACCTACGTTAAAGGTGGATATGATATTGTGTCCTTCTGTTTTTTATTAGCTTTTCAAAGATCGAAATAGCTCTGTTTAAGTACCAATAAATCGAGTCAAGTAAATGCTGCTCTTCTCCTCCTCCCATTTTCCTGTGTTCCCTCCTCAGTAGGGGGCTGAGGATTAGCTTCACGTTTCCACCAACTTAAGATCAACTTAATAGTCTATCCCTGTGGCTCAGACGATACTTTGCAGTTTGGGGATTATTTTGATTGAATAAGACTTGGGTTTGCAGCCCACTTCCTTGGGACATCTTTCAGTGGTTGCCTGCTGCTTGCTACCGGTGTGGTTGCCTTCATGTCTTCACGAGTGTTGCAGCAATTGTGAATGGAAAACTTTGGCTGTGTGCGGTGTGTGGCGATGTGCGCATTGTCACCTCATGCATAACATGGCCAAAGTGGCAGACCCTTGTCCGAGAAGACACCAGCCACACCGGCAATGGCAACATCAACGGTAACTGCTGCTGCTGCTGCTGCTGCTGCTGCTGCTGCTGCTGCAAGGGGCTCCGTTGGCAATTTGCACGATGTGGCCATAATTATAACTTTTCTTGAAGCCATAGCCACAGCCACAACCATAGCCATAGCCATTGTTGGGCAGCCCGTTTTGGTGCTGTTGCAATTAAAATAAGTTGAAGTTGTCTACCTTTACAGAAAGCAACAGCAACAGCAACAGCAGCAACAACAACAACAACAACAACAACAACAAGGTGTTGCCAGTCTTGTGGCAGTCCCAAAACTTGTTCGACTCAAACAGCATATAAGAAGAGAAGCGATGGGAAAAAAGCGAACGGCCTGGCCGAGTACGATTTGAACATTTTGCGACTTGCACATAATTCAAAATGTTAAAAGTTATCGTCAAGAGAGCAACAGAGTCTTGGGTTGTCCCGATCAGATCGGGAACTCTGCACAGAGTCCGGGACTGTAGAGAGACTGCAGTCACTGCAGCGACTGTGACTGTGAATATCGAACACCCGGGTACTGGATGTCTGGCGTCTGTTGTCTGTTGTCTGGGGTCTGGTCTTGGGATCAGATCGGGTTTTAAGCGCATTGCTGGGCATGGCAGCATATTGAAATGGGTTAACACCTTTTGTTTTGGAAACCTGTCCGGGCTGCCTGCCATATGATTCCTGTCTTTAGTTTCCCGATCGACACGCTGAAACGGTGATCAATTTGGAGCGTTTTGCGGTTTGCCTTGAGCATCAGGCAACGTCCAATCTCTCTCCCTCTCTCTCTCTCTCTGCCTGACTTTCTGGGCCTGCAATGCGGATTCGCAGAGCCCAATGAACTATTGTTGCTGTGGATAGTTGGCGTTGCACGATCGAAAAGCAGCAATAACATTGCTGCTGCTGCTGCTGCTGCTGCTGCTCGAACCCATGGCTAGACATGACCAAATCGCATGCGCAATCGCACTCTCCCCACCCGGTCTCCCCGTCGCTCCACAATCCGCTAGGTAGGTACATATGTCTGAGCCGGTGTGTGTGGCTAATGAAATTGTGAAAGGTTTTTCATGCCAGATTAGAGACGCCACATCAGATGAGGCAGCACAATGAGCCAGCAGTTGCAACTGGAGCTGGAACCGGCTAGCCATGATCGCTGATTAAGAGCACGCGCTCTCAACGATCACTTAACGCGAACTGCAGCTGGAGCTGGAGCTCTCGAGTTGGAGCTTGGGCTGCATCCAGTGCTGGATGCTGAAATTTGAGCTGCAACTGGAGCTGGAGTGGCTTTAATTGGGTTAACCATTCGCTGACTCAACGTGCAAACGGTTTCGCCTTGATCTAAATGTCTCAATTAAAGGTCAGGTGTCACATTAACAGCAGGATAATGAGTCATAATTGGGAGTCATCTAATGCAGGGGTAAACCACGCAGGTAGTCGCATGTTTTGCATGCGCTGACAACAGTTACAAAGTCCAATAACGGTTCTTGTTATGATGCAGTGAAACCTTTTTCACTTGTTTCATTCTTCTTTCATTCTTAAGTTCTACAACAACAACGAAGCCCAAAAACGTTTCTTGCTTCTCTGCCGCTGCGGGCAGCGAGCTAGGGTTCCGAAAATGTTCCTCTGCCGCTGCGGCGGTTCTCTCTGCACACGAAGCTTTGACGCTTTGCGTGTGTCGACTGCGCTGCCCGAGAATCTGTTTGCTATGCACAGAACTTACGAGGCCAACAATTGTAATCTCTCTGTTTGTCTTTTGCAGCTGCATACTGGGCCTAGGACTGGCCATGCTGGTGACATACCATCCCGCCGCAGCTGCCGCTGCCGCTGCAGAGCCACAGCCACTGACACCTAGCGAGAGTCAGCGGGCAGAGGAGACAGTGGCCAGCGTACCCTTTGAGACGTCGCACAAGCACCCGGAGGCCCACAGCGAGGACGGTTTCCATACAGCGCACCGAATTAGCGTGAGGGCCACCGACGCTGCCGACTACTCGATGAATCTGCTGCCCACGAAGGAGCGGCCCGAGCTGAATCCCGTGCTCAGCGCTTTGATCAACGAGGACGTGATGAAGAGCATCGAGGCGAAGCGCGCTATCGAGGAGGAGGAGCTGGCCGAGGTGAGGCGCGAGATCGAGGAGGCGGCGCTGGCCGAGCTCGCACAGCGGACCACAGAGGCGCCAGTACCACAGCTGACAACGCTGCCCTCGGCCACCAAGAAGATTGACAATCTGGACGATGAGGTGGTGGTGGATCCGCACGACGACTTCGTGAACCAGAACTTCCCGCTGGAGGGAGCCGGCAGCGAGAACAGCAAGAAGTCGCGCATCGAGATCAAGAAAGGACCCAACGGCCAGGACTACGAGTACGAGTATGTCTACTACTATGATGAGGACGAAGATGCCGCCGCCCCGTCCAAGCCGACCGTCGTGGAGGCCGCTGGCGACCCGGAAACCCGCGGAAAGACTCGCTACACCAACATCGAGCGCAGCACCCCGGCCAGCCCCAGCGAGAACAGTCTGCAGAGCGGCAAGGCCAAGGGCCGGTCCTCGTCTTCATCAGCATCCGTCGTCAGTGAGCCCGCCGAGGACATCGAGCTGGAGCGTCTGCCGGTGAACACGCGCTTCCCCAGTCGCGGCAAGAACATCGACGTGCCGCCAACGCCTGCTCTGGACTCGCTGGAGACGGCCGCCGAGCGCAAGAAGATCAGCGTGAAGCGCCCCAGCCTGGAGCTGGTCGACAGCGAGACCTTCAACACGGACGAGAAGCAGCAGAAGGGCTCCCGCAATGGCGACAACGAGCTGAAGCCAGTGATTGCCGTCGAGCAGGAGCAGGCCGCCGCTGCCGCCAAGGAGCGGGAACTCAAGAAGCAGGAGGAGCAGCAGGCGCAGGGCGAGCTGGCGGGCATTACCGATGAGGCTGAGCAGACGACGCCCTCAATGGAGAAGGCGGCCCTCGATCTGTATGCGATCCTCACCAACGAGAACCTCAACAACGAGCAGACGACCTCAGACGATGGAGCGCTGGAGGATGCCACAACACTCAGCCCGGACACGGCCAGCACAGACGAGGATGACGGCAGCCTGACGACGCTCCAGGAGGAGCTCTCGTCGACCAGCAGCACGACCACCAGCACCACCAGCACCACCACCACGGAGGCACCCACCACCACCACGACGACGACGACAACGACAGCGACACCCTCATTGTACGGCGGTCGTCGTTCCGGACTGAATGGCCTGGCCGGACGCAATCGCTTCAAGTTGCGCGAAGGTGGAGCCGCAGCCGGAGCCACAAGCACGACCAGCACCACCGAAACGCCTGCCACTGAGGCCACCAAAACGGGCAGAAGTGAGTATCCATCGGCGGGGGGAATCTCTTAGGAAACGTTCTAGAATTCTCTCCCTTAACAGATCGCTTCTCGCGTCCATCAATCGGTGGTCGTTCCCGTCCTGGTGCACGCACCACTGCCAGCCCCGAGTCGAGTTCCGCAGCCGCATCTGCCGCTGGCGCAGAGGAGGAGGTCGTGGCCGTCAAGGAAGTGAAGCCCGTCAGTTCAGGATTCGCGCGCGGCAGACGTGAGTCCACGATCCACTGAGAGTGCCCCACAAATTCTCATTTCTCTCTTCCGCTCTCTGTACAGCCCGCAATCGCTTCAACCTCCGCGGCTCGACCACAAGCAGCACCACCGAGAGGTCCGCTGAGGAGGCAGCCGATGGATCTGCCTCCCCGGATGCTGTGTCCTCCACAACTGCACGCAGCACACTGCGAGGTCGCCCTGGTCTTGGACTGAGAGGACGCAGCCGCACCACCACCACCAAGGCGCCCGCAGGCGAGGGATCCACCGCCGATGAGGCCACCAACTCGGAGGAAGGCAAGGCCGCCGCAGCACCGGCTGCAGCTCCAGCGGAGGGTGTGCGCCCTTCGCGCTTCAATCTGCATCGCGCCGGAGGCAACCGCCTGCTGCCACGCGGCAAACTCGGCCGTGCCGGAGTGAGCACGGAGGCTCCCAAGGCTGAGGCACCCGAGGACTCGGCGGCGGACAGCACCAGCCACCACAACGATGTGAAGGGGGCCACCGTGGAGGCCACCGAGGGCGCCGAGAAGACTGAGGGCGGCGATGCCGCTGGCGCCGCCGCAGGGCCCGTGTCCGGCTTCAATCGCCTCAAGAACCGGCCGCGCCTTAACGCTCTGCACAAGACTGATGCGGCCAAGCCGAAGGCAGCCGCAGGCGCAGCCCCCTCCCCGGCGGCGGTGGCGCCACGCAAAATCAACCCGCTGCTAGCCAAGCGTCGTCTGCACCTGGGCGGTGCGGCTGCGGCAGCAGCTACCTCGACCACAGGTGGGTAGCAGTGCCCCCCTCCATGTCGAGCTCCACTTTTCATTCTCGCTCTTGTTTCTTTTTTTCATACAGAACTCCCCACTGAGGAGGAGCACGCATCGTCGGACGGCGACTCCGCAGAGCACACAGGCAAGGAGGAGTCAAATGCCGGCTCCGATGAGTCCGGCTCGGACGGTGCCGCCAAGGATCAGGATACAACAGAGGCCGCGGAGACCACCACCAAGCAGCAGGCCCGCGGTCTGGGTCTGCTCGGCCAGCGTCGTCGCCTGCCACTGCGTAAGCCCGGCACAATACTGTAAGGCCGGACAGGATGGATGACGACTGGCCCTCAACACTGAGTGCGCCCAGAGGCACAATCTCTGCCCGGGGAGTACTCAAACTCTGCCTACATTTCAATCCTGAATTCTGAATTCTGACTCCTAAATCCTGAATAGAATACTCGTCCTACTTCTGGGTGGTTTCAAACGCGGTATACTCGTAACTCTTGTGGATCGCCAGCGATATTTTCACTTTAAGTTTCTTGTCCCCTTTCCCCATTTCCGTTCCCTGTCCTCGGCCCTTGTCCGTTCCACGAACGCAATTAGCTTTGTACACATTACACTAATTACTATACTTATAAATACGAAGAATACTATTTAAGATCCTTCGCGAAGTCACCAAACGAGAGAGAAAGAGAGAAAGAGAAAAGAGAGAGAGTGCGAAAGAAAAGCGAAAGAAACGAGGAGATCTAAGCCACTTGTAGACCACTAAGCCGAGAATGTTACTGCAATGCGATCCCCCCAAATGCTATAGCCGCGTCGCCACGGATATGCCGTGCATTGCAGTTACATTATCTATTATATTTTTTTTGAGATACATTTATAAAGAAACGACTTTTAATTATATACTAAATAAAAAAACAAAAAAACGTAAGGAAAAATAATTCCACGATTCTAGATTTTATTTCTTTTGGTTGAGGTTGAGTCACGGTGTCGGTGATCGATAATTACTTTGATCCGTTCTAGGAAGGCAGTTGAGAAAGGGTCCAAATTTCAAACCAATTAAATTAATTTTGCCACCTCTTTCTGGCAGAGGCCCCACTGTGCGACGTTCTAATTCATTTGCTAATTACCTATTTAATTTGTAACAAACTTTGATCAAATTTGTAACAAACTTTTGTCTGCGGAGGGTTCTGTGCAGCTGCGCTGCTGCCACCGCCGATTGCTCTTATCGCAACCTTGACGCACACCACGATTCTCCGATCTCTGGCACTCTCCATTTCTGTACTTTTTATACCCCTTACTCGAAGAGCAAATAGGGTATATTGTATTTGTGGGGAATAACGGTTGTATGTAACGCACAGAAGGAAGCGTTTCTGACCCCATAAAGTATATATATTCTTGATCAGCATCAGTAGCCGAGTCGATAGAGCCATGTCTGTCTGTCCGTCTGTCCATCTGTCCGTCTTGTTTGTCGGCTAGTTCTCAGAGACTATAAGAGCTAGAGCCACCAAATTTTTCATTCAGACTTCTGTATGCTCACACTGAAACCAGTGTATTTCAAAAATGAGTCACGCCCCCCTCCGCAAAAGGGCGAAAACCTCCCAAATCTACAATTTCGAAGATAAAAGAAAACTAAACTAATTGGGATCCGATCGGATCATTATTATAGCCACAATGGAGAAATTAATTTCCAGTGGCTAAACCCACCCTGTCCCGCAGCTTTTGTTGTTCTTTTTACATTATCTCATTCACACTCTTCCGACTTTTAACCCACCCCGTCCCGCAGCTTTTATTTGTTTTTTTTTTTGTTTTGTGTGCGGACGGTGCCTCTGCCTAGAGTCTGCAGTGTGTGGGTCTAGGGAAGGGCTGCGAGCTAACGGAGCGTGTTGGTGTGAGAAGTGTTGTAGATGTAGATGACAGATGACAGATGAAGAACAAATTTAAAATTTGACAAAATACCGCTAAGGTGCAGATGTAGTACTCAGTGCCGGGTATAAAAGTTGTGCCGCGTAAGAAGCGTCTCACACGTCCCTTCTCGTTGTTGCTGTTGTGCTGGCCAAACATTTACCTAACGTCGGCAGACCCGCTTGGCGTTACATAACGTGGTCTGTGGCTCGAGAACTGCCAGCAGGGGTTTGGGTGGGGCTGGGGCTGGGGCTGGGGCTGGGGCTGGGGCTGGGGCTGGGACTGGAGGCTCTTCAAACAGAAGCCAAACGGTGTCAAGAATCAGCCAGCATTGAACCGAATAAGCGTAATGCCTCCCACGCCACCCATTACAAAATACATACACAAATATGTGTGTGAGATACGAAGTAGATCTGCTTATGAGAGCAAGATCGCCGCATAAAAGCTGAGGGCATCGCATCGAGCAGCATTAGATATGGGAAACAGTTTCACCATGCAGCTTCGATGTATCTATTTTGTGACCGTTTTGGCGGGTCTGCTGTCGCGCTTGGAGTGCAAGACTCCCACCTCGATCGTTGACTTCGATGATCCAGCCGTGCTGCAGCGCTGGAATCGCGCTCTGCAGGCCATCAACGATGCGGAACGGCAGCGCCAGCAGGACAAGGCACAGCCCAATCCTGTGCCAGTGGTCCGGAAACAGCGACCCAACGACAAGCGCCTGAGATGGCGCAGCAATAGCAAGCAGCTGCGACGGCATCCTAGGAGGAGCTTCGCAGGGCAATCAGCCCGTGCTGCCGCCACGTACACCTCCACAATAAATGTGAATGCGCCGAATCCGACTTATCTGGATGTCAAGGATTATGTGCGATCTGAGCCACCTTGGTGGTTCAACTGACGCTTCAAACTTCTACCTTCTAGCTTAAAGTATTATTGAATAGTCTCTTTTTTTTGTACAAGTTAAGTGCTGCACAGTTGCTGCCTGTGGAGAAAGTTATCGTTTATTCCTGTATTTATTGTTGTGGGCAGATGTTGGAGATCTGCTGAAACCCTTGAGCATGGGATCATGGCAAAAAGTGTAGAATTGAGATTTACCAATATTATACCTTGTGCGTTATGTGATTTAGTGGCACAAACATTTTATCTGTCTGCACAGCCAAACCATGTCACACGGACTGTCAGCGGCTGAAGGGACAGGATAGATATCTCAATCTGTTCTTCAAACATTTAAGTCTTGCTTCTGTAAAGGATTTAAATCAATTACTTGCTATTAATTATATTACGGCTAATCTAAGCAGCACATGCATGGCCTGACCGCTTACGGCGTGGCTCATTAGCGAGTCACTCAGCATGGAGTAATGTTTTAATTTTTAATTTTAAGTATCTAAGCTAAACAAATTCAAACATGGCATGGCATAATGACACTTTCGTGGCATATTCTACACCCGTATGTCTCGACAATTCGACAATTACTTAAGCTTTGATTGCTGCCGCTCCATTTGGTTTCTTCATTCGTTGCTGAGCTTCTGTTTGGCCAAGACAGCAACCTGCACGGCAAAACTTTGCAGCACTTTAAGCGCTGAGCCAATAAAGTGAACTCCACTGAAGACCCGCAGGTAAAAACCGGTTGGAAACGGCACCGATCGGAACTTGGGGCATGACCTGCGATTGAGTTGGCTCCCGCCTCCGTTGCTGCTCGACAGCGATATGTTTCAATTTGTTTGCTTTGATTCAATTCGATTCGATTTGATGGCAAAGTGAAATGTTAGCATTGATTGATGGATGGATATCGACTCGGCAATAATGGTACGGCAATGGCAACGGAATCAGAGTCGAATTGCGTGGCCACTGTCCAGCAGCCTTGTGGGCATAGGGCCAAGATGGGGTGTGGTCGGGTCAGTTATTCGGTTACTAGCTCACTTTGGCACCCCTCTCTGCCAATTTGCAATTCTGCAAATCGATTTGAATTGAAAACGCAAAGGCAGCGCTCCACATTTTGGGCCGAATCATTGTCAACCTTGACACCGGGGCGTATACGTAATCGCAGACCCAAAAGCTAAGTGCAAACCCAAAGCGGAACTCAGGGCTTTGTTCAACATAAAGGTTTGTGTGAGGTTTGTTCGAAATTTCCGATTAGCAGTTGGCCAATGGCTAAGTGGGTTTGGGCCAGGCCAGGCCAGGCAATGCCATTTTGCTGCAGTGTTTCGATCGTTTCCATCGTTTCGATCGCTCTTTCGGTTCGGTTGTTGCATTTTGGGCTGTCGTCAAATGGGGAGGAAGCAGAGCGTGTCCGTGGCAAGGTCAAAAGCTTAGCACAGTCGGAGCCATCCAGCCAGCACCAGCGATGCACTGAGAGAAAAGAAAACACTCACAGAGCAGGCAGCTGCCATTAATTGAGGTGCTAAATTTGTGTTGAAATTTACTCCCAGTGCAGACTTGAGTCCCTCCTGCCACAAGAACTTTGATTAGCAGTTCTCCAAGTAAGAATTAGCTGGCTTGTTCAGCTTCAGTTGATAATTATTATTAAATTAAATGTTGGTGGCTGCTGCTGGCTGCTGCCTTTCCATCTGCCATCACCAACTGAGGTTTTAATTAGCCAAGACAAAGGCACAGTTTTTATGCATAATTAGAGGCTTACAATTTGACGTTCAGCACACGCCACTGGTAGTCCTTCACATTGCAGACCAGACAATAATATTCTCGATCATAAAAACTGAATGTAATTACGTGCATACAGCGGGTACATGTGTATGTATGATTACGGTTTGGAGTGGGTTGGATCTGGGCAAAGATTTTGTTTCACAATGATGATCGGAAGTCATTTCTGTATCTGTCGAAGCTCTCCTGAAGCTGTTTCATATTTGCGTGCGGGAAACGAGACATTTGCATTTACCTCTCTCCCCCCAACTCCAATCCTCTTCCTCCACAGTTTAATTTAAATACCATTTAATTGAAAACTAATTGCCTCGAGTGGACTGACAAAGCGCGCGACGACAGCTGGACGACATCGTTGTGACGTTTGCAGCTCTCTTTCCAGCGGCAGCTCTTGGTAGCCACTCTAATTGGCAACAGTCAAAGCAGCGGCAACAACAACTTTTCACCAGATAACTGGCCTAATGCAAAAACGAGTCGAAGCTCACCCCCCCCTTTGAGAGACAGAGATGCCCCGCAAAATGGAACACGAACTCGATATTTAATTACCTCATATCAGTAAATTTCCAATCTCTGTGGCATTTTTCACACATTTTCTGCAATTTCCATGTATGTACATAAATATAAATTTGAAACACGAAACTCTCAAATGAGCTGCTGGCGCAGCATTTTGTGACATTTCTCTCTGTGCAGGCAATCGACCGGATAATTGGAGCTACCATTCGTTTATGATAACTTTTAGCTTAATTTTCGATATTTATTCAAAGAGATATTCGATTGCGGATTATTTAATGAGTTTGGGCAATCAGAAAAGGGTCTTTTATGTGGCATATTTTTCCACACATCAATGGAGCTACTTTATACAGTGGGTGCAGAATGATAATCCAGTTAAAACCAACTCCCCGGTAGCCCCATTTTATGACTCACTTTGGCGACAAAGAAAGGCAAACACTTCTGGCAGAAATAACCCAAACTCAGACTCAGCCTCTGGTAAGTGTCAACAAAAGATGTTGGCAAAACGTGAGCCACTTCTAGTTTCTGATCGCATATAAGACGCGGCACACTTTTCATAACATTCAGTAGACAGCTTTCGCTCTCTGTCAATCGTGAATCTCTAATCTAATCATGAAGTTGCAATGGCAAGTCATTTTTGGGCTGATGCTAGTCTTCGCTGTGCTGGCATCGATGGCTGTGGCCCAGCCCCTGGAGGAGGATGACGTGGATGATTCTGGCTCGGATGAGTCGCTGCTCGGTGATGATGAATCGTATGAGGCGCAGGCAGGAGAGGAGGGCAATGTGCAGCAAGATTATCTCAATGTGGCGGACTACACTCGACCACCGCCCCCTTGGTGGTTTTAAGTAATTCTCGTTTGAAATGTACCAAACTTAATTGAGGTTGAACACAGAGCTCTTAATTGAAACTGGAAAATACTTAACTAATTTCAACATTTTCACGAGGTTTAGGCATATTAATGAGCTCATTTAATACCAGTAAAATACAACAATTTCAACTAGACTTTCAAGTGATTGCGTCATAGCTGCAGCAACAAAGTGTGCCTTGTGGTTGTACTTCGAAATTGTGGTTCACAATTTAAGTAGCATGCCACATTCGCACAGGAATGGTTTGCTCAACTGAAACACTTTGATGTCAAGTATCTCTTCTGATTTCAGCTGTGCACAAACGTCAATTGAAAAGAGCTTTGTTGGGGAAAGTTCTCGAAGTTCTCTATATTCATATAAAGACCAGTCAATGCAATGCAATATTCAAATTTTCTCTCTCTTTATATTTACAATCTGTTTTTTTTTTAAACAATAAGTAAATTGTATAATTAATATTCAATTAACAGAAATAGCAGTTTTCCAATGAGCCCTGCTATTATATATAACATCTTTTCAGTTTGTTGGATTTATCTATCAGGGATATCGAGAATGTGGTATCTTTTCAGTCTTCTTACTGTTAGGCTATTGTCTAATAGACTTAAGGCTAAATTATTTTCGTGGTTGTGGAGTCTGTCGATGTATTTCTTACTAGTTTTCTTTATTTCTTCTTTAATAGTTGGAATATTCAGATCTTTGTGGATGTTTGCATTAGATACGTAAAACGGAGCATTGACAATGTGTCGCAAAGTTTTTGAATGGTATATTCAAATTAGGATAATTTCTTTGTGCTCACTCACACTGACCTCAGAATCCACTTGCTTGCTTGAGCAGCTGCAAGAAAATTCTTACAACTATAAACCAAACCACAATTAGTGAAAGAATATGTAAATAGATGCACAGGCAAACAAGGCCACACATTGATAACTTTTTGTGGGCTTTGTGCAGACGGAGTGCCCCCATAAGACGCACGAAAATGAAATTGCTCACTTTACTTCATGGTTAATTGGAAAGCTTATCCCAAGCGAACCAGAGCAATTAAGTGCTCCACTTGCTAATGGAGTTTTGCTGATCCTGAGCTAATAATTTGTGTCTGTTAATTAATGAGATTTTCCAGCGGCCGATCTCGTTTATTTGCATATCCACGAATTATCGACAACACTCTCGATGGGTGCAAGACATTGCTGTGCTCCTGTCGGAAACATCGGCAATTATTAATCGGTTACAAAAACGCATACTTGCATCGCTGAGTTTATGTCTGTGAGGGGATTTGAGCTGCCAAGGAGAGTGAAAATTTGCGCACAGTCTAAGCCGATGCATGCACTCCACCAGCAGCGCCAGATCTGTTGTCCAGATCTCCGGCTCAACTGCAACTTCTTGGCCTCGCGATGGTGTAATCCCCTACATGACATCATCGCCGCTTCCTCTACAATGGCTCGCGTGACAAGTGGACTTGCAGTGGCAAGCAAATAATGTCTGAGGTAATCGAACGAACCCCGGCCACAGGACAGAGTTTATGTGCCTGGGTGGCATATGCTTGTAAGCAGGAAATCTGCTGCTGTCCGAATAAATCTTTTAAATTTTCAGCCGATGGAAACACAACAACGGCACAAGCCCCAGACATTGAACTTGAAATCAATGGAAAATTCAGTCGGAGCTTAGGTTACGGTAGAGTGGGGCAACAGGTTTCCGCGCTCGAACCCCAAATGGCGATGAAAATCTATGGAAAAAAACAAAGGAAAAATACATTGGAAATGGCAAATAAAAGTAGTTATAGAAAACTTTTTCCCATAATTGGATATTTGGAAGGAGGAGCAGCCCCAAGTCCAGACCAGACCAGACCAGACCAGCACCGGGCAATGTCATTAAAATTGTGTTTAAATTTGTCATTTCTTTCGCTGTTGTTTTCCGCCCGTATTGGCTTTATCCTTAAGCTTTAGCTTTGTTGTTGCTGCTGCAGCGATTGTTGCATAACTTAGGCAGCGTGTGGCAATTATGCCAAAGAGTGTGTGCGGATCCATCGCAACATTTGACCACTTAGTCGGCGACCACTCGAAAACGTTGTTTTGTTTCATTTCGTGCTGGACAAACTCGTTTAAATTATTTGGAAAATTGGGTACGTATAATGCGATCAAATCGCACCAGACGGGCAACATCAGGACGGTAATGGCTGGCTATACATAGAGTAAACATGCCTATGTATGTATGTACAAATATTGTGACCAGTAAATCACAGTTGATCCGAAACAAGTGCAATTTCTGTTCAAACCTAGGCATTGCGTCGACTAGATTATTAATTGCACTTTTGTTTGGGAGAGCTTTCCCCTTACACCACCACCAACCGGTGGGGGTTGTGTAACATTAACGGAGACAGTAAAGGAGAAGACAGCTTCATTAGCAGGCAGAGTACAGACACAGCAGCATTAACAGAGCCTTAACCGAGACATAAGCAGCAGTAACAGAAGCACTAACAGACTCAGCAGAATTAGCAGACAGGAACAGCAACAACGACACGCTAACAGCTACAGCAACATACAAAGCAACGGTAACATTAACAGACACAACAGCAGCAGGAACAGCAACAACAGACACACTAACAGCTACAGAAGGAACAGCAGCAGCAACAGTAACAGCAACAGTAACAGCAACAGCAACAGACCCAGCAAACAGTCACAGCCACACTCACAGATGCTGCAGTAAAGCTAACAGCAACATTCACAGGAAGAAAAACATTCGCAGCAGGAACAGCATCGACATGTAGTTAATTAATGGCACACACAGGTTGTGGCACTTTTGCCACCTTACAGACTCGACATGCGGCCAAGAGTTATGCAACATTAACAGAGAAACAGCAGCAGTAGCAGCAGCATCTGCAGCAGAATCATTCATAGACACTGCCGTACAACAGCAACAGTAACATGTTAATAGTTAATAAAACGCACAGGTTACTCCTATTGCGGCACCTAGCAGGCCACGTTAAAGGTAATTATGTGCGGCAGTGGTGGGCAGGCTCTAAGGGTGCCTCGGGGTGGGGTGGGTGAGTAGGAGTCTGAATCGCAGATGGCAAGCAGCAATCACCTCCATCAGCATAACGGTGCCACAGGATCAAGTTGAACCGCTTCGACTGGTCTCTTTGGATACTTCTGATATCAAATTAATGCGAGCCACTTGCGAAACACTGCAGCCATAGCATTCACTGGCTGTGGTTTCAGTTCAGATCTTGACTAACTAATGCTCCCCCTCCGTACCTCCATGCCTCCCTCCCGACCGAAGGCAGCACACAGTGCCATGTGCATAATGCGTGGCTGGGTCTGGGGCTCTGTGGGCTCTGTGGGCACGGGCCCAGGTGCATTGACTCGAGAGTTATGCCAACACTTTCGGCTGATTTGACCGCATTCGGCGTGCAGTCTGTGGCAGTTTGTGGACCCATTAGAACCCAGAGCATTCTCCACGCGTAAACTCTCCCCCCCCCCCATGGAAAGCACTTCTGGATGGCAACTACTTAGTACAAGGCCCAGTGGCAATTGTCGGGCTTCTAAAAGCGGAAAGCCACCGCATTTGACCCTCGGCAATGGATCGTGGTGAATCATATCCAATACATTCGAAAACTGCCCAAGTAAAATCGCAAAAACTGCCTCAGAGAGCAACACAGCGAAAGGTGATCGGTGATCGGTGGGGCGGTCGCTTTGGGGTCTCGATATTTGTAAAACGGAACTAAAGCGGCCGCGAAAAATGCGTGGAAATCAATCATGGAAGACAAAGACTCCGCCATCCCCGCCAGCCACTCCTCCTCCACCAACTGGCAGAGCGACGCACAGACCCCCGACGCTAAGCTCGAACACACGAACCTACCCCACACCACACGAACCACTCAACGAACCTTAACGAACCGCTGCCAAATGCTGCTGCCGAGGAGGCGACCACGCGTTTGCGCCTTCGTCTATCCACTCGTCTCGTTGCCGATGGAACAAAAAAACTTCATATAAAACGTGGTCGACATATTATGGCCAACAGTCGTTAGCGCGCCACGGTCCACAGAAGAGGATTAAGACACAAGAACTCTCCTCCATCCATCATCCATCCATCCAGCAGCCTAGAACTCAGGCTCTGTTTTTTTTTTTAATTTGGTTTTTGGTTCGCCATCGCCAACTGTTTTGTGTTGACTCCGTTCCGCCCCCGGCAGTGCTGACTTGTGCTCTAAGACTAAGGATTTTCCCACGCTCCAACGACACCACCATGCACGCCCAGGACAAAGGAGGAGTCCTGCCAGGGCTCTCACTTCTGCTGATTGCCGTCGCCATGGTCTGCCCATCGCAGGCCGCCTACAAGCTGCAGGAGCGCTACAGCTGGAACCAGCTGGACTTTGCCTTCCCCAGTGCCAGGCTCAAGGAGCAGGCCCTGGCCAGCGGCGACTACATCCCCACGAATGCCCTGCCCGTCGGTGTCGAACACTTTGGCAATCGCCTCTTTGTCACAGTTCCCCGCTGGCGAGATGGTAAGTGCCACACCCCCCCCACCCCATTGGCTCCAGGCTGCAGTCTTTGGGCATCATTAGTAGTCGCTAAACCGAATGTGTTAAGCTGTGTAATTGTGTGTAAATATGTACATATGTATGTGTAATTGATACTCGATTTGGGAGAATTATCTCTTATAGGGAAACTCACTTGACTAATTGAGCAAGTGACAAGATCACACGTTATCTGGGGTGCAATTAGAGTAGGCTTGCTCACAGCTTTGAGCAAGTTCGATAAAGAGGACATCGATGTTACGATCTTTCAAATAATCCTCCATCTTCCCCACAAAATATGAATGGCAGAGATCCTTCAGCCTTGGCAGACTTCACATGTTGCGGCGGTCTGTTCAACAGTTTCTCTTAATTCCGCAGCAATCTATTACCATATCTACTCCATCTTCGAACCATCCCAATTGCCATTCACAAATCGATTTCCGGGCACCCGGGTTGTCACACTTTTGTTAACCTTAGTTTGACCTCTCCAAAATCCGGCTAACACGCTCAGCGCATTCATGTGTTGCATTTACATTTTCAACAATTAACCGTTGTAAGCAGCCGAAGCGCAGACCAGCGGCATTGCTATTATATGACCATAGTGAGTTTATATTTTTTTATATTTTATATTTTATGTGGGGGTATTATATCTGGCAATTGTGAAGGCTTCTTCAGGGTCAGCCAAAGGCCCAGCCCCAGCCCCAGCCCCAGTCCAAGAGCTGGATATTACAAATGGAAACCCAATCCAAATACAATAAACCCACAATATTATGGCATTATGCCATTAACCAATGATTAGCTTTCAGTTCAATCAAAGTGAGAGTTGCACAAAACAGCCAGCGACGACGCCACTCGTCACGAATCATTCAAACACATTCGAAAACACACTCGTAAATCAGCATTTTGGATCGCATTGTTCTGCGCGAAGAGACAGGGGGGATTATGATGGTAAAAATTGCTAAAAGCTGGCAGAAACCTTTGGGGAAATTACCATTACCATACAAAGTCGCTCCTCCATGACGTAAATCCGACATTCTGGCCCAGCCTTGAAGGCGATTCGAATGCCCAAAAAAAAAAACACCAGAAGGCCAAGTCAGCAAATAAATAATAGCCAGCAAAAGTACACAGAAAATATGGTAAAGTGAAATATTTGTAGCACGCTCCAATGGATAGGCAACGGCCCACAAAAGTCGATCAATTAGCCAAACAAAATCCGCGGTAGCCCGGCCAGAAATCACACCAAAGAGTCAGCAAAAGCAGAGGCAGGTGGGGCCATTCCAGGCCAGCTGCAGTTGACAGTTATGAGCGACAGCTTATAGGCTAATAACGATGGCTTTCAGACCAACCAGTTCAGCTATGCAAAGTGGCCTGGACCCACGCAAGGGCATTCCACGAGCAAGCTGGCGGAGAAATGCACTCTGAAACGAGTCGAATCGAGTGACTGATTGTAAGATCAGTTCTCTCGGCCGACGGTTGGCTGTGCGTTGTCGTTCCCACATATCTAATGAGCCGAACATTTTGTCTCATACGCGGACTTGGGCAATGGGAATGGGTTGGCCATTGCACTGCAATGCGACAAGATTATCAATTGAAATCGAGCGGCAGACTGCTGTTTGAAATTGAAACCAAAATCGGATTAAGAATGCGGCCCAGAAACTAAAAACTGAATTTAAAATGAAACTGAAAATAACACTGCAACTGCAGCAAAAACACATCGGTGACATTAATGGGAGCCGGCCAACGACACTAGCTATGTGTGCCCGCCTCTTGAGTGTGGAGGGGCCGGGGCCGGGGCCGGGGCCGGGTCCACAGCTGAATATGGGGGAATGGGTGGGGAGCCAGGCGGGCTGTAATTAACAAATGATGTGTGGTCCACTGGGGGGGTGTTTTTGTTATGGACTGTCATAGACCATTCCACATGCATAATGCATTAATTGAGCGGTCAGTGCCCGAGCACAGCGGGATCCGTTTGATTGGATTGCAATGAATGGGCTCGGATTGTCTCTCGGAATGTTGCCCACGCTCAAAATCCATTTGCATCCTTTCGTAATTGCGCGTATTTAACTTTTAATGGGGTAGTAAATTGGGGACTAAATCATAAAATTAAACACAAACTAATGGCTACTTCTATATTTATGCACAGTCCATTAGTATTTTCTTTGTGCGAGTCATTCGATGGAACAGTTGTGTCAGAAAAACAAGCTAAAATGGTTGGCATTGCTGGAGATTATCCCTGAACAGATTATGTCTTCCTCCTCAAGGACCTATGAGACAGTTCTCTATGCGCATCAAGAGCCGAGTAACTGCAGTGACGCTCCTCCTTCCTCTCTGTGGGAAAGCAGCAGCAGCAGCAGCGCAGTGACTCAATAATCTTTGCTGCAGTTGACATATCGCATTGGCAACATCACTTCATTTGGCTCGCAGATAAGTTCGATATGTTTTCGAGATAATCCATCCTCACGTGATGGCTTTGGGTGCAACTCCACATAATTCACACAGCAACAAAGGTGTAAAAGCGATATATCAGCAGTGCCGCCAGATTCATGTCTTGATAAATATCTCCGAAAGCAGTTTTCAAAACATGATTATGCCCACGGTGTTTTCTTTTTTTGCTCAATGTAAACAGTAAACAGACAGTGAAGACGCGAATGGGCTGATCGGGCGGGCAGTGAGCAATTCCGCCAATCTGTGTCCGACAAAGCGAATTGAGTTTGATAAATGGCGGAAAGCTCGTAAATGGCTGATGGATTTCAGATTTGGAGTCGCACGCCCGCTACTGTTTAGCAGACGAGACAGGTCTGGCAGTGTGGCCTGTCTAAGTGGCCCGCGTGTTGGCCAAGAGATGGAAGAGCAAGTGCAGCTCGAATGCAATTGGAGCGGAAATCACTGACGCTGACGGTGATGTCAGCTCTGGGTGCTGGTTGCCTCAGCCGCAGCTTGTTGCGGCTTATGACATCGGAAATTGCATGCAAGCTTGCCGCGTGTGGCACGAACCCAATGAGCCAATACTCGTCATTACACGCTGCATTTCCCACCTCCATTTAGCTAAAGCTTTGCCCCCGCTCCTCTCTCTCTCTTTCAGGAATTCCGGCGACGCTGACCTACATCAACATGGACCACAGTGTGACGGGCTCCCCGGAACTGATTCCATACCCGGACTGGCGGGCGAACACGGCCGGGGACTGCGCCAACAGCATCACCACCGCCTACCGCATCAAGGTGGACGAGTGCGGCCGTCTGTGGGTGCTGGACACGGGCACTGTGGGCATCGGCAACACCACCACCAATCCCTGCCCCTACGCGATCAACATCTTCGACCTGACCACAAACACGCGCATTCGCCGCTACGAGCTGCCCGCGGCAGACACCAATCCGAACACTTTCATAGCCAACATTGCCGTGGACATTGGCAAGAACTGTGACGATGCATTCGCCTACTTTGCGGACGAGCTGGGCTATGGGCTGATCTCGTACTCCTGGGAGCTGAACAAGTCGTGGCGCTTCTCCGCGCACTCCTACTTCTTCCCGGACCCACTGCGCGGCGACTTCAACGTGGCGGGCATCAACTTCCAGTGGGGCGAGGAGGGCATATTCGGCATGTCGCTGACTCCCATACGCTCCGATGGCTACCGCACCCTCTACTTCAGTCCGTTGGCCAGCCATCGCCAGTTTGCCGTGTCCACGCGCATCCTGCGGGACGAGACCCGCACCGAGGACAGCTACCACGACTTTGTGGCGCTGGATGAGCGCGGCCCCAATGCCCACACCACGTCGCGCGTGATGAGCGACGACGGCGTGGAGCTGTTCAATCTGATTGATCAGAACGCCGTCGGCTGCTGGCACTCATCGATGCCTTACTCGCCGCAGTTCCATGGCATCGTCGACCGCGACGATGTGGGCCTGGTCTTCCCCGCCGACGTCAAGATCGATGAGAACAAGAACGTGTGGGTGCTGTCCGATCGGATGCCCGTGTTTCTGCTCTCCGATCTGGACTACTCGGACACCAACTTCCGCATCTACACAGCCCCGCTGGCCACCCTCATCGAGAACACCGTCTGCGATCTGCGGAACAATGCCTACGGCCCACCCAACACCGTCTCCATTCCCAAGCAGGCGGCACCCGGCCACTCCGCTGTCGGACCGCCGCTCTACACGACCACCAACCAGTATCGTCCTGTGCTCTCGCAGAAGCCGCAAACCAGCTGGGGCCCCTCGCCGCCCAGCCGCAACTATCTGCCGGCCCTCAACGGCAATCCTGGCATTCCCGGCAGTCTCAGCAAACTCAACAATCTCGGCGCTCCCGGCCAGGTGGTCTCCAGCGTGAGTGTCTCGACGAACACCGTCGGCCCCTCTGGCATCGAGGTGCCCAAGGCGTACGTGTTCAACCAGCACAATGGCCTCAACTACGAGACCAGCGGGCCACATCTCTTCCCCACCCTACAGCCGGCACCCTCCCAGCTAGGGGGCGGACTCAAGACCTATGTAAATGCCCGACAGTCGGGCTGGTGGCACCACCAGCAGCAGGGCTAGGCCGGCGCCACAGTCAGAGGCGGAGACGGAGAAGGAAAAGGAGACGGAGACGGAGCCGGAGCCGGTCCTCGCGCTGTCCTCCAGCAAACCAACTCAACTCGATTTTTGTGTAGGATATTTAGAGAACGGGAACAAATGGAATTCTTAAGGCCACACCACAAAACACACACACACACACACACACACAGACACACACAGTAGCATGATACTCGTCTGCATTGTATGTGTATCTTCCACATAATGAAACACGATTTTCATTTAATTCTAGTTTGAAATCTAAGCAACAAATAAAGTTATTTTTTTTTTGTATTTACTTCGCTGCCTTGGAGCAAGTTTTAAGGTTTCTTCTTGGTTCGTTCAACGCTCTTTAAGGTAAAGGTAAAACGCATCCAATGCCCATGGGTCCAGCTAGGTCTGCTCAGAGACAGAGCCAGATAGGGAATTGAAATGTGCCTGAACCCTGGACATGGAATGGTGTGTTTAATACTCTGTATTCCCACTCATACCAAGTGTAAAAAAGAGTTTGACTGAAGCTAGCAAGCTTTGGCATCACTGGACAGTTTTTCTGCATCTAAACTCTGGAATATTATTTCAAACTTATTCAGTTCTATTAGAGACAACATCTACAATTCCTTTTGGCCTACATAATTCAAAATTTGAAGTAAGTGCAGACATATTTGTTTGCTGTAAAAATATGTTTTGAGTGCGCTCAAAGATTAAATGATCGTATAAAGTGTTTCAGCGGAAATGAAATTGCATTACAATTGCATGCTGTAGCATGTCACCTACAGCAATAGTTGTTGTGCCACTCGAGCTGGTCGGGGGAGGGTGCACGCGCTGCAGACCTATGCTTGACCGTAGGGAAGGAAATGAGGGGGCTGGGGAGATGACTTAGGAAAAGGCGAAGTAACCGGAAGGGGAAAATCTAACCAACGAAATACATATCCACCATGATTGACGGCTGCGATGGTCTTGTTGCGGCAGTCCTTGCCCACCCAACCATGATCATCCTATAAATTCCAAGAGATATCAAAGTTTCGGATGATCCCTTAATAGTCATGGTTAATCTATATTCCACACCGTGAACGTTGCATGGCTCCTTAATACAAAAAATCACTAGCAATTCATTTTTAACAAATTAATGATAGGTTTATTATATGGGTATGTATGTATATAAAGAGAAAATTATAGAAAAATAAGGTGAATAAGGAAATATTAAGGATAATAAGTTTAATAGTTAGATTCTACTAATTTTATTCAAAATGTAAACTCTTAATTTAGTTCGATAAGTTTTGTATTAATATGTAATTATTTGTAATTCATTAATTTCATTTTCATATTTCTTTTTTTTTCCAACGGAAATTATTTTGGCTCTAGTTAAATGCTCATAGCTGTAAAGCTCCATAGATAAAGCCAAGCTTTGAAGGAGCGCCGAAAGCTCGCAAGCTTTACGTTGGCCGAAATCGCAACAACAAGAAAGACCGATCAAGTATTTATTTATTATTTCTTATTTATTTCTCTATCAAGTTAATATTTGCAATAAAATAGGTTCTTTCACTTACGTATTTGCTTTTGTCATCCATGTCCAAAAGATCTTTCGGCGATGGGAGAGCGAACCTGAAAGCTTTTAAGACCTACGTGCGAGGTGGTCATAGGTCATAGGTGGTTAGTGGTCATGGCTGCTTTCGCAGCTACCTCAAGCGCTTTGGCTTCGAAGCGTCCTCTTCGAATGCCACCGGTTTGACCACGAGCGTCACCGCATGGAGGTAGTATTAGGCGCCAGGATCTCCTCCGAGACCTTGAGCGTTATGCGAACGCTGAGAGTGTTGGAGAGGAGGCGTAAGCAGGAGACGGAGTAGGAGCCTTCGAGCGTGCGAAGCAATGCTTTGCGGCAGTACCGCGCGCGCCGGGCGCCCACTCCCACTAGCAAATACGACCCTCATTATAATTATACCCACTAGTGTAAGAACGTGGTATTATTAAAGCAAGATAATAGAAGGAATAAAAGAATGAATACAAAAAAAAAATAAATACACATGATTTCTCTCCGTTTGTTTTGATTCTTTCTTTTTTGGGTTGGACTTCAACAAATTTAATGGAATAAGTAAATTGTACGTTAGTTTATTAATGTTTTTGTCACTTGCGCTAAATATCATTACTTTTCTTTACATGTGTATTAATCAAATTTGTTTACGCCAAATTTGCGCAAAGGGCTTATGGCCGGGAGCAATTACTATTTGGATATAAGTAAAATGAATTTGTAGCATTAAGAAATTGAATTGTAGCATTAAGACATACTTACAGAAGATTGTTGCTATAGAACATACATGTAATATGTGAATATCGATAGACAAAGAGGAAGAACATGGATGTAATAGGTGAATGCGAAATTGAAAGAAGGAGAGTATTAAATTGATTGAATTCCGACTCGGTCGAACCAGCAGTACTTGGCTTTTTACTTCGAGATTTTTATTCCGAACTGGTTGCGAGGAGTTGCGGAAACAAAATTCAAAACGAGGTCTGAATCCAGCCAGGGCAGCGATGGCATGGGGACACAAGTATTCATTTGAAAAGCACGGCCTGTAGCCTCTCCGGGTCAATGACCTCTCAAGTGCACATATTTTTTGAATGCACAGTGGGACATATTGAGTTTCGTATTTTGTTCTTCGCTGTCACTATGCCGTTGATTTTAGTTGGTTTAGGGGAGCAACAAAACAAATGTTAAGCCAAATGTTCCGTCAAGGCCTGGGTCAGAGATCGTCAGGGCACTGGGTCGCGCCTGCGCTAAAGCTGGAAGGGGGGCCAGGGTGGTCTTCCAAAAATAAGCCCTTCTATGGGCCCAGTGGACGGCGTAGGTATTTCTCCGGTGTTCCGTGGGTAATTTATTCGGAACTCTTCCGGTAACCTGGCAGCAACCTCTTCTGTCTTCTTTTTATGTTCGCTCCACTCACTCTTTGAATACCACGAGGAGAAGGCCTCGCTCTACTTTTTCCGGAAATCAGCTCTTGCCAGCCTAATTTTCGGTCCCCCTACTGTTTGTCAAACTGACAGTGGGAAACAAACAGCAATTGGGCTGTCAGGCAGAGCGAAACTCGATCAAAATATTGGCTCCCCACAGTGGTGAATTGCATCCATTGCAGACTACTAGAATTACTGGTGTTGTATAGTTTGAGGCTGAGCCTCAATATAACAATTTGTATTATTTTGAGCTATGAACAAGCGCACTACAATGCATAAAAGTACCAACTGGCAGACACGTGGATTTAATATTCTACTTCATAAATGAAAATAATTTAATTACGCTTATGTTAATCATGTTTTTGATGGTGGCAAGCAATTGAAATGGATTTTAAATGCCCAGCAGCGGATACATTTGATTCACTGATTGACATTTACATTGGAATTGGACACAACATGAAAAGCCTTGATGACGATTCACACTCAGACAGCAAACAAATTGCAGTGGGATTTTCCATAAAACTTAAACAGAAATACAAAATGTATTTAATGTATATAAATGTATTGGGAACTAAAGGCTGCATTTATTCATGTTTTTTAATTCGCTGGCTATTGAAGGTAAGTAAACACTTTTGCCTTTTAGTCACGTTCACTTTACCATAATTCTATCTTTTGCACTATCAGACTGCTTAGCCCTGCCCTGCTCATATGATAACTAACCCCCAGCGAGGGGGGCCTGTGGATTGCACCCGCTATAGTCCAGCGCTGCAACACAATAAGACTCACAAATACTGCCAAATATGCTAGGCGTAAAGTTATTTTATTTGTTCTGTAATAAATATTTGGAGCCGAAATATTGTTTCCATTTTTTCTCGCGGACTTCTCTCTGGCAGTGCAGAGCTTCTGCTGCCTGCCACTGGCTAGCGCCACACACACGCCCCGTTGATGCTTCGATTTTTTGTGTGGAATACTTTGAGGGTCGCGGTATACTTTCGGGCAGAACTCGTTGCTGCCTGGCTGATGTTTGGGGACGCATGCAAATACGAGCATAATCCAAGCAGCACCCCCACGCCCCACACAGCAGTCTGCTGCGAATTCCACTTGTAATTACCAGTGTGGCCACATCGAGGCTCAGCTAAATGGTGGGTACAAAAACACCCAGCCCAACCGAGCGCAGGAGCCATGATTTATTCATTCGAGGGCGTGGCAGCGTAAAACTTTCGAAAAACAAACAGAAGGGGGGGCTGCTCGCGAGACAACAAGACAACATTTATTTGCTTTTTGATTACGGCCAGACCACAGCTCCTTCTCGCACAAGCTGTGGGGACACGCACGGTGCATAGGGGAATTGAGGAATGGGGGAATGGGGGGATGGGACTGGCTGTGTGTGCGAAACACTTAACGCCGAAAGTGAGCAAAACAACACTTGCTCTATTAACACACGCCAGGCGGCAGACGGAAGACTGCAGACGGCAGCAACTGGACTCTCCGCTCCAACTGTCTGAAATATTTATTGAGAAACATTAAGGAAGCCAAGTCGCAGTCTCCATCCATGTCCCTGTCCCTGTCTCTGGTCTGTGTCCCTATGCTGAGGCTTAACGAGAAACCAAGTTGGATATTCGTACGGGTCGTACGTGTAGCTAATTTGCGGTCCGAGCTTAGGCCCAGATCTCAACATGATTTACATAGCCCAAACAAAAAAAGGAGAGGAAACCGCAGTGGCGCATGCAAATTATAGAAATTTTGGGCTGTAGCCCAAAACAAATATTGTGATAGTCGATGGGCACGATGCTCCTTGCGTGGTTTGGCCTGGGTCGTGGGGCTATCATTAGGCGATCCGATTCGATCGCTAAGCAATCTGGTTATTCAAATGCAATAAATCCAGCCAAATAAACGGCCCTAATTTCATGTTAGACGCTTTAATTTCACGCTGCCATTTGCGGCTTCCGTTTCGCATGAGTTTTGTTCTCGGGATTGGGGGGATATTTGCATTCGTTGTGGCTGTGGCTGGCCCTTCAAGATGAATTAAGTTGCAAGTGGCAGGGCAAGGCAAGGCAAGGCAAGGCAACGCATCCTGTGGCGCAGAATATCCTCAAACGACTACACTTTTGTCTGAACTAAGCGGCCATTAAGTGATCCTAGTGGCGAGTCAGCTGATGATGATGATGATGATGATGATGATGTTGAGGCTGAGGCAGTGCATCCAGCTGATAGCGGGTGCGGCGGCTTCATTAATAATTACACACAGAGCATCCTCATCAACGGCTGCCGCTTTAATTGAAGGCGCCAAAATCAGGAGGCATCATAGTTGAGAGGAGCCACCGCTGTGCCACGACAAAGTCGTCTCAAGCTGTTTGCGTCGCCTTGAAAATGAATGCAAGTGGAAATTGATATCGGGGAATCGGGCATGGGAATGTGCTTGAGTCTTCGTTGTACCTGTAACTGTATCGACGAGCAGGTACCGAAGGTTACAGTTGCATACAGTTTGAATTTTTGCCAAAATTCGTATGAAGGAAAGAGAGAGACAAAAAGCGGTCGTAGCTTTAACTGGCAAGATTGAGAGAGTTGCGAATGAAGCAGAGAGAGAGAAAGAGACAGTAAAGAAGCTTGCAGACAATGCCATCGGCTGCACGTTGAGCTTTCATTTACGTTTTGTTTGCACTCTGAGGCCAGAATGAGAGAGGTATAGCTGAAAAGCTCAAAGCACTTGACTTTGCGCCAATATCTAAGTCGATTTGATATTCAGTGCATCAGTGAGACTTTATGCGTGCAATTCTAGGGTATCTCTTGGCCTTTGTTCATTCGTTTCCTCATTCTGCCTCTCTGGCACAGCGCTCAGCAGCTTCTTGATTTCAATTAAATGCCTAGCAAATCAAAACTTTTATGCATATTAATCAAAGACTTAATTGATTCCGCAGCAGCGGCAGCAGCAACAGAAGGTCAAAGGAAGGCGTGAACGCTGAACGCTGAGTGCAGAGCGCAGAGGAAAGATCTGCAATTAATTGCAATGGGAACGAGAATGGGAATGGCAAATGAGAATGGGAGCAGGGAAAGTCCATTTTGATCGCTCAATTAAAGCTGAGAACTCGATCGAATGATCGGATGTTCGGCTGCACTTGCAGCTTGATGACCCTTTTATGGGTCCATTTCATGGGCCCAGACTCGAATCAGCGAAATTGTTTGCATTGCATTGGCTGGGGGGGGGAGGGGGTTGGGACTCATCCAGCTATTCCTGGTTGGTGGCAATCCCATAAAAATAAGAGAGAGTGACCAAGAAACTGTCGTCCCTGCAGATAGCGGAGCGTGTAGCGTGTAGCCGCACAAACGGAGATACAATTGTATCTGTGCATCTACCGCTGGCTGTGGCTCTGACTCCAGCAGGTAGAGGTTGATGCCTCTGCCCAACCAGCCAGTCCCTGCAGCTGGGCATAAGACCAACTAATGCACTTGCAATCCAATCTAATCGTTTGCCAAATGTCAAACGAGTTTCATTCATGAGAGATACCCATACCCATACCCATACCCATACCCATAGCCATTCCCAGTTCCTATCCCATTGCTGTGAGAGTTCATTCAGTTGGTCGATAAGTCCGGTTGCGTTTTCGATTCGTTTCGGTTTCGAGAGTTTCATTTCCGATATGACAAACACGCGTGAAGAGCGTCAAACGTTTGGATGCCTTATCTGTGGATACCCCGGCCATGGTTTAATTAAAAGGTTATTCTTGTATGTCGCCGGCTTGGCAGGATAACGGCTCAGTCCCAGTTCAAGTCCCAGTCACATACTCAGGAATATCCCCTGTAAGATACCCCATTTGATTGAGTTGTCTGCCCCGTCTCCCTCTCCCTCTCCATCTCTCTCTCACTCCCTCTCCCTCCTTGCCCATGTGTTTGTTTTCCCTTTATCTTAAAGAGTTTCTTTACTCGATTACGACCCCGACCTTGCCGCCGGCCGAGCCACACTGAAAACTGAAAGTCAACCGCAGAACAAAGATACAACTTTGTATGGGGTATGCTCTGGTCTCCAGCTCCAGCTCCAGCTCCAGCTCCAACTGCGAAACGACCACAAATATTCGCTGCACAGGTGCCAGGTGAGAATTGACAAATTTCCATTTCGTCAATTCAATCAATAAAGCTAAAGTCGACCCAGCCAAACATCGGGGGCAACACCTCGGGGACGGGTCTGGTGGCTGCAACGGCAGCGAGTGCCGCCAAGGCCGCTCGGAAACCGCTTTCAATTAAATTGGGGCACACTTTTGCCTGCGGTCTGGTCGCCCTGCAACATCATCATACCGATCATCATCATCATCATTGCTGCTGCTGTTGTCCCCTGCGGCCACTGTGTGCCTCCAGTGTGAAAATGAAATTGTTGCCCAAGGCGGTGGCAGTCCCCAAACCAAACCAAGTCCCACTCCAAAGCGATCCCCAGGCAGTTTCTCATTCTCCTCAAAAAAAAATAAACAAAAAAAACACAAAATTATGAGAAAAAAACCAGCTGGAAAGATGCAGAAAGACGAAGCTCTAAATACTCTCACAGAGCCTTGAAAAATAAATAAATTCATTTGGTTTGCAGCCTGCAAAAGTCATAAATGGAATGTTGCATCCTTTGGACTGAGAGAAATTTAGTTTCGGAATGATAACCAATCTCAATGTTTTCTTTGCTGAGCGTCAAACATCTGATCAAAGGAATTAAACGCTTCGAAAGTGTATCAAAAGAAAACAAAAACAAGTAGTGAAAAGGAAAGAAAAACTGGTAGTTAGTACTTTTACCAGATCGTTGACAGTATGGAGCTGGTGTGGGGTGTGGGGTGTGGCGGGAGATCATATTGAAATTGAAACTGCTGAAACTGCCTGCAACTGATGGAAAGTTATGGCAGTCGTGCCTCTGTTATGGCCAGATCGCATCCAGCACCGAACGATGTCCAGCAGCATAATGATGACGAGCCACGATCACCGCGATGGCTCCAGATTATGGGGCGGCCCGTCTATTCAATCGATCACATATGTGGTACTGGGACAGAGCTCCTAGAGGCTGAACAAAAAGGGCTGACAGAAGAAAGAGAGAGAGAGAGAGAGTCGTTAAGTTTCTGGACAGGAAATATGAGAACGTGTGAATGAGATCTACAAGAAATTGAGTCCACTCAATGAGTCAATCGATCAGCGGAATCGCAACCAGCAGAACCACATAGCTGGCTAAGTGTTCTCGAAGCTCGATTAGCATCAGATTATCCGATTAGATGGGATGGTAGAAAGAGTAAGACTCCTTAAGGGATCCATCTCCAGGAAGCTGTACTTAAGGTTTTTACTGCATAAACGCATCAAGTGTTATTGCAGATCGATTAAATAGATATGAGATGAGCAGAACCTTTTATGTATCTGCTTGGGAATATTGGCATTCAAATGGCTGCTCATTGGTGCGCATTTTTGTAAGGCAGCCTCATGAATTCTTTGGTCAAATTCTAGTTCAATCAATGGGAATACAATTTATGCAATGCCCCGAAACCAAACACAGGAAATCATCCATGGAATGTCATGGAATCTTAACTTTGTTGTCCCCATCATCATCAGCATCTCCATAATCGTATTCTTTGCTCTAATAAACCAAACAATGCCGCAATGCGCAGGCTACTGTTCTGTCAGGGGAAAGGGGGCTTTAGGATTCACTTGATTGGGGGTACTGGCGCTGCGTGTGCACCAGTGACCCTGTGCTGTGTGTCTTGTCGTGGCTTTTTCTCAGTTACGCGCGGATTGCGTGCTCACCGCCCAAAAAGAAGCACAAAGAAGGGCAGAGACCATTCCATTCCATTCCATTCAGTTGCGTTGCGTGCCTCATTGCAGCTTGCCGCAGATCCTTGCCTCACCCTCTGCCGACCCAACAATTTGTTAACAATTAGCGCCCGTCTATGCCAAAAGTTGGAGCCACTTGCCGCTGCCCGTCTGAGTGCGAGTGCGAGTGCGAGTGCTGGTGGTGGTGCTGATGCCGCTGCTGCTGCCTTTTAAGGTGCTGCACATTAAGAGGCCACATTCCATCAGCGTACCATCGAACCGCTGTTGGTGGTCCGGTCTGGCAGCTTCATATCCATATCCATGTCCATATACATGTATGTACATATATGTGCACCATATCCATATCAATCATGCCGTCGTTGCCATATGCTAATGATGGCAATTAATCAATGAGAATCAGTTAAGACGAACGCTCGTCGTCCCGGACAGCACACGCAATCGGCCCATTCACTTGCCACAAGTGGCAAGCGCCGCAAAATGAGCAAAATCAGCAACAGTAACAATAACTAAAAACACGGCAAAAATAATGGGAAAATGAAACGAAAAATGTTAACAAGATCCCAGCCATCCCAGTCATCCCTGCCATTCATCTCATTCATATCTAATGATGTGTTGAAGTTGCAGTCCCCGACGGGGCAGGAGCAGAGCATTTGTAATTGCCACAGGACTGACCCATATTAAATTGCCAGAAAGACGGACGGACAGGATAGGCAGGCCAGAAAGCCTCCTCCTGGCACTCCTCTCTGCTGCATTTGCGTGGTTCGTGGTTCGTGGTTCCTGGCTAATCCCGAACCCGCTCACAGCGTGTGCTGCACTTGCACCTTGTCCGATCCGATCCGATCCCATTCCATTCCATTCCATCGCTAACGAGCTCTGGTCCTGATGCCAAAACTGACCCCGACACTGACCCTAATTGTCCACTCCCCTCTGCAGTGATGGCTCGGCCCTCTTCTAGGTTCATGCTCATCTGGGCCATATACATGTGCACGTGGCAGGGTCCGCCATCTTCCATCTTCCATCCTCTATCCTCCATCCCCCAACCAACGGGAACCAGTTCGACACAGCGACAGAGCCACGGAGCGCATGCAAATAATATATAAGTTACTGTGTCAGGCTGGCCATGCAACAGGTGAAATTGTCGTCGCCGTGTGCCCCAAGTCCACAGGCCACAGTCCCCACTTATCCGCATATCCCTCAGCCCCATTTCCATTGGCAAGCCCCGACCGTTCGCTCTGCTCCGCTGAGTCCCCCAGCTCCAGTCAATGTCAAGTGTTGCACTGGACTGACTTACTACAAAAGTTAATTGCACTGCACGCGCACGCCAAGAGGCCCCAGACCCAGACCCAGACCAAGACCCAAACACAGACCCAAGACGATGACGACAGGCCGCAGCTCAATCCCAGATCCAGGTCTCAGGCTCAAGCTCAGGCTCAGGCTCGGGCCACGACTCGTGTGTGTGCAATATCAAGTTTCCATGTCAACTGGCCATCGCTGTGCACAGTGGGCCGATGAGTTGTAAAAAATGAATATGCACAACAACAAACTACTTACTTCCATGCCATAAATTAGACTACAACAACGCAGATGATGCTACGAGGAATGCCAAGCTCTATTACAGTGAAACTTTCTTCTCCTCTTTCTTTCTTTTTTCGTTCTTTACTTCCACGACGGAGGCGAAGTCCAAGAACGTTTACTGCTTCTCTGCCGCTGCGACTGTTGTTTCTCTGCCGCTGCGCCGCTCTCCGCGCATGGGCCGAAGCCACGCGAAGCTTTTAAGCTCTGCGTGTACCGTGCACATAGCAAACGACGCTACCGGACTCTGCATGCGATTATACAATCCACGAAAAGTATTTTTCTTGCTTTGTGGAGCGTCTTCGGCCCACTGTGACCACTGGGGCCCAGGGCCTGCCACCGTGGTTGTCATTAGGCCGCTGCACTTGCTGTTGTAATTGTGACAGGAGCAACGAGCATGGATCGCTAAAGGGTCGAGATCGCGCTTGAAGTTGCAGTTGCAGTTGAAGTTCAGCCTGGGAGGACGCTGGCACAGCACCGAAGTCGGAGCTTTAAGTGGGGTGTGGCAGAGAGTCGGGTTTTTCTGCCGCACTGTGGATTGGCGCGTCGTGATCGTGAGTGCCAGAAGCTGATTTCAGCACGGCTACCGATAAGCGAGGAGCTGCCACTGCCACTGCCGCTTCCAGTTGACAGACGCGTTGATTGGTTTTGCCGGTCACCGAGGGGAGGGTGTGTACCGGTGCAGGGCAGACATGTAAATTGCTGAGAGCTCTCGGCCGATAAATACAAAAACTGGTACACATATTTTTTCGGCAATATTTTGTACTGTTGTTGCTTGATTATATTTTGTTGATAGTCATGCTTGTACACGCCCCGTGCCTCCTGTATTTGACAACTTTTTGCATAATTGCAATTGCCAGCAGATGAAAGAGCAGGCCAAAGGACCATCGAGAGCAGCAGCAACAGCAGCATCAACAAAAGAGAGGATGATCACGATGATGATGATGATGATGATCATGTGATGACGATGGTGTCGAGGCCATGGACCACCATTCATAAATTTCGAACCCAACACGAATCCATAAAATACCCGTGCACCTCGATTAGGTGTTGGCCCTACTACTCGCACAACAATCTCACGCCTGGACAACAGGAGCAATGGGCCTCCTTCTCTCTCGCTCCTTCTTCCTCATTCGGCCGGGGATGTCTGATTTAATGCAATGCCACAACAAATTGTTTTGTTGGGGCCTGCTCGAACGCTGGCCCGCAATTAATCAAAGTTCTCGCATTACAATTAATCAAAAATTGCTGCCACTGCTGCTGCTCCCCATTCCGCTGGGGCCAACGCCTGGGACAACGCCCGAGCCAATCCGTTGGCCAGTGTCAGTGCCATAAATATCACTGGGGCAATACGGCGGCCAAATAGAATTGGCGGCGTCAAAAAGCGCACCTTAGATGTCGAGCCCTTTTGATGACACTCTGCACATAAATCAGATAGGTATCCCAGCACAGCACACCATAGAGTGGGCGCGGCTTTTCGCCTTTCATCGTATCGTATATCGTTGCCCATTCCCATTCCCGTTCCCATCCCGATTCCGATTCCGATTCCCATTCCATCAACCTGATCACGATCGTCAGGCGGCAATTTGATGACCATGAACAATTGACAGTTGACTTTTGATTTGATCGGCGAGCATTATCATTTCATCAAAGATTGCCAATGAACCACAGCAGAGATCGGAACGCTTTTCTAATAAGCAGCGATAATAAGTGCAATTTATTTGCAGTATTTATTATGTGATAGATGAAGCAATCCCATCTGCACAGACACATAATTTGTGGACGCTTTCTACAAAATCTCAAGGCAGTCCTCGCAGTGAACTTTCGGCGATAAGTGCTCAAGGATCTTTGGCGTCAGCTATTGGTTTATTCAATGATCGGTGCAACATTAGACTTTCCACAAATCAGTCATTAAAATATTGACTTGGATCGTCATGTAGTTGCCACCGCTCTTTAATCTACCTTTTGTGTGGAGAGATCCAACGATCCCCAATGCCCGATCGTGAGCCAGCGTATTCGGCGAACAAAAATGACACAGACAGACACAGAAATGTGATTCGGGGCTTATGCAAAGTGCTGAAGGGGCGAGCCAAGTCAAGTCGAGTCGAGTCGAGTCGAGAGTAATGACAACGGCGCGACCTTGGTCTGGGGCGCAATGCCGAAACAGTTCCCGAAAGTGTCCGCTTAAGTTCGGTAAATGTGCAATGCAATGTCTCGCCTCGGCTCGGCTCGCTTCGGAGGTTTTTTGTCGGTCTTCGAGCGCGTCTCTTGCCGCTGGCCAGCCAACCTCTGGAGTGCCGCCTCAGAGGAAGTGTGGAAAAAATGATGCGATGTCAAGTTATTGACAGGCCGAGTCGATATTAATGACGACTTCATTTTCGCTTCACTCGCTGGCTATGCCACTGTCTCTGTCGCAGTTCGTTTTGACTTCGTTTTGCTCTGGCCGTGTCTTACCAGCAATTATTGAACTAGTTAGTCGGCCCCGAGACAGAAACGGATCGCTCGGAACGTCGGCTCGGCTCAATTATGAATACGATCGTACGCGGATCGTAAGCAAAGCAGCGGCAGCCACAAAACCGGAGAGGAGAGGGCAAAAGCCAGAAGGTCCGCGGCGAACGTACATATTTAAGCCAAGATGTCAACATAATTTATATTAAATTTTTGTGTCAGATAATGATAGCGCCTCCTGCTGCCGATCGCCTTCGGATTGAGCTGCGGATCTTCTCCACTTAAGCGTGCCGAATCGGCTCTGGTAGCGCTCAAAATGTGAATTAATTTACAACTTCTGCAGCGATGGGATGGACATTGGTCTGGACTGACTGATCCACAGCGAATTTCTATTGCATCAACAGAGACCGCACCGGATACGATCGATTCGCTGGACTCTGGCATGGCCCATGGACCGCCTTTGACCATCTGGAGGGGCTGCCCGTGCCTTCCAGTCTGTCCCGACCTCTCACCTGACTCTTGCAATGCGATGCAATCTCCCGCCGCTACAGCAACGAAGTGTTAAACGATGCCCAGCATGGGTCTGTCCAATGTCAATCGACACTTTCGGCACGGTTGTCTAGCGTGCAACCAGAATGGGAAATGGAAAATGGCAAATGGCAAATGGCAATGGGAATGCCCTGGCTGGCGGCACAATGGAAGCATCATCCAGCAGAGAGCCCAGCAGCAGCATCCCAGTTCGGGCAACAATACAAAAATGTGTCCCCTGTCCTTCTCCGCTGTCCGCTCTAAATGCTTTCAAAATGCTTTTGAGTTTGTGCTACGGCCCATGTCCTCGTCCTTGGCTCGACGGGTTGTGCCCAGTGCTCTACGATTGGCATAAAGGGCCGCGGGGCATTAGGAGAGTGTTAATAGAATATTGCCTCCGGCTGATCAGGATCAGGGGAATGGATGGATCACTGCTTGAGGTGTTGACGAGACCTTGAGCTCTGGATCTTCTATTGCAACTCCACTCTACCTCTGCCTCTTCTGTTCTTCCTCCGCCCTTGATTTATTGTGGCTCAACTATTACGGCCATAAAAGTTGGTCTCCACTTTCATTAGGCGGCTGCACACGACTCAGTCGCTGTAGGAGCAGAGGAGGGGCTGAGGCTGGTAAGTGGGGACGAGACTGCAGACTGCGGACTGCGGACTGGGGAAACATCCATGAAACCGGTTGGCAGCCGGCACGCGACAGTCCCAGAGCCAGAGCCAGAGCCACGACCGATCCGAGCCCCAGTTTGGGGCTGCAGGGCAGCAGACAGGCAGCTGTAAAAAAACGAACCACAAACTGTTCTCAGATCGGGAACACTCAAAGCACTCGGCACAGAAGAGGCAGCTGCGAGATGCCCGAGAGAGAGAGAGAGAGAGAGAGAGAGAGCAAATTGCGTTGCTCGTTTAAGAGCGCAACGCTGAGAGATTGAGTGGAGTGCAGCGGAGGTAGAGTGGAGTGTGAGTGTGAGTGAGAGTAAGAGAGTTCGGATTGAGTGATCCTTGAGTGAGTCACATTGATGCTGCACCTTTTTGCACCTTTGCTTCCTGTGTGTGCGCGCGCACGCGCAGGTAGACGACTCTGCAGGTGAGATCTTCAGCCAGACCGGGGCTCGGGCCCCTATAAATAGCCCGAGCGGACCGGGGAAGGGCATCAGAACAGAGCCAGCGCTCGCAGGGAATACCCAGTCAGCCAGTCAGCCAGTCAGTCTACAAGTCTACAGCCCTCCTCTACACATCCATCCATCCAACCTACCATTTATCTATCAGCCATGGCACTGGACAGCGAAAACTCAAGTCAGGACATGTTCGGCTACGATCAGTACGATCAGTTCGAGCAGTCGCTGGAGATTGGCGGCGCCTCGGTGGTGCGTCGCAATGCACGGGAGCGCAACCGGGTCAAGCAGGTCAACAACGGCTTCAGCCAGCTCCGGCAGCACATACCCGTGGCCGTCATCGCCGATCTTAGCAATGGGCGGCGGGGCATTGGTCCGGGGGCCAACAAGAAGCTGAGCAAAGTATCCACACTGCGCATGGCCGTCGAGTACATCCGCCGTCTGCAGAAGGTCATCGATGAGAATGATCACAAGCGGCAGGATCGGCAGCAGCATCACTCACATCATAATCTCCAGCAGCAGCAGCAGCAGCAACATATGCTCTTCCAGCAGCAGAACTTGCAACTGCAACAGCAGCAGCAACAGCAGCAGCAGCAGCACTTGTACGCCCTGCAGCAGCAATTGCAGCTCAGCTCCCCCACCGGCAGCGTCAGCTCCTGCAACAGCAGCGACAGCAACAACAGCTCCTCCTACTACAGTGCAGCATCAGCGACAGCGACAGCCACAGCCATGGCCACTTTGCTGCAGCCAACTGGAGTCACAACGAAGCTGGAGTCCAGCTACGAGGACTACCGCAACAACTCCTGCAGCTCCGGCACCGAGGATGAGGACATCCTCGACTACATCTCGCTCTGGCAGGATGACCTTTAAGCGGATCCACCCAACGATCCACCGCTAGTCGCAACCACACAACGAACCATTGATTGGCCCGCCAAGTATTATATACCTCTCGCACCAGCAAAGTATTCTATTCTATTCTATCCAGGCACATTCGCAGCATCCTTTTTTTTGCCTGTACAAACTAGTCCGTAAGAGCGCTGCATGTGCCTGGTTATTATATAGTTTATAAGACTGTTCCAACCCTAAGATCTAGCTCATAATGGAAGACAATTTACCACTAAGAATATCTTTTTTTTTAAACAAACAAACATGGAGGACATTAAACTGATAATATTTAAAAACGAAACTTATTTCAAGACTTCTGAATGGGAATGGGTGCGGGAAGTCAAATGGGAAAAGCGCCGGAAGAGCATTTGGGAACTTTCCAGATTTATGGAGTTCCAAAAACTGTAACAGATTTCAGACTAAAGAAGTGCGGTCTAGCTTGGTAAATATGTGAAACATTTTCTCAATTTGGACTTAATATTTGACTTTATATTTGAGATTGAAGAGTTCTGCTATGGCAACATTTTTGTACATTACTTAATCACTTTTGTGGCAGAACTTCCCACGAAAACCACTCGCTGGCTGACTCTCAAAGACTTACCACTCGAGTGTAACGTAATGTATGGCAGCGTACTCAATATTGATTATGTGGCGCAGCCCCAGATAACAGAACCAGGGACATATGTACGAGCTGGTCCCGTTAAATTCCCTAGAGATCGGCCGTAAATTATCCAAACAATTTGTCAGCGTTCAGGATACACTTATTTGAGAGCAAGAGCAACATGAAGTTAAGTAAAGTAAAGTAAAGCAAAGTAATTTACTTGCCGCATTTTTGCATATGTTCATGGTCAGAGCAGAGTTAATCAGAGGCGGGATGCCGACAATTCCAAGCGATCGATCGATCGGTCGATTGATCCGCCAATTGTCTCCCATGGTATACGCTGCTATCCTGCTGCTGCTGCTGCTGCTGCTGCTGCTGCTTCTGTTGCGGCTGAACTAATTTTGAGTTATTCGAGCAATGTATGCAAAACATGAACCAAAACCAAAGGGATTTGCACTGGCAGAAAATATTAGAGGGGACTCAATGGAGATTCTGCGCTGCAGTTACTTTTCACAAGACATTTCGCACAGTGCAGAGATGGGAAAGACATGGGCACACAACGTTCAACGTGAACACCAGTCGGCAATTGTTCAGATCGCCCCCGACAAAGGAGCACAGCAAAGAGGCTGGGGCATGGGGACAGGCAGGGAGTGGGTCTCTGTGGGGAAGCAACGGAAGCTGCTGTTGGGGCCAATGAAATGCCCTGCGATGGCATTGCCAGAGATAGCGGATGCCAACAGAAACAACGACATGGAACATGTTCTGGTGCAGGCCCAGATCCAACGAACTATTCTCTATAAATGCCAGCAGCACATCCGCTCCAGTGGGCGACTCCCACGCGCATTTCCTGCAGTGGCCGTTGCAGCCTGGCCGCAACTGAAGCTCATTAATAGATAAATGAATTGGGATACGCACTTCCGTCAATCCGCGGATTCGCCACAGAAGAGCGAAGGCTCTGGCGAACGGTTCTTGGTCTTCTTGTGGCTGAGCCTGCCCCCGTCTTCATGGCGCATTTATCGAATTATTATTTCCGGCTATTTCCTGTTTTTGCATTGCATATTAACAGACTGAAAACTGAGACAGAGACTGATCTGCAGAAGGGGGCAAGTACGATTCCGTTGCGAGTCGATCCGTTTCGTTCGATTCGATGCGATCCTCTCTGGTGGCGGTCCCATTGGACGACATACGACAGTGTCCGGCGACAGCAAACGGTGCAAAATCGAACGCTTTTTGTGTGAAGTTAATAATACGTTTGACATGGCCCAAAGGGAGCCCAACTGCACGATCCAAGGAGTTCAGAGGGAGCACCAATATATGCAGAAATATGTAGCGATCCGATCAGGCCAGTGCAGGCCAGGCCAGGCCAGGCCAGACCCTGGGGCCGATCCAAACAGAATCTGCTGCCCCTCGGGGTCCTCGGGCTCTCATTTATATACATACGAGCACAAGTATATGTATATATTTGTTGTGCATTTTTGTGGCACTCTCTTTACATGCAACTGCGAGTCTGGCAGGGCAAGGCAGAGCAGACTGGCGATCGCCGGATCGGCTCGGTGCTCCGCGTTCGGCGTTCGGCGTTCGGCGATCGGCCTCTGGGCGAATAAATTTATGATTTATTAAGGATGCTCTTATTACAACACGCCACACAGCCAACCTCTCGCGGCCCCATGGCCCCATGGCCCCATGATGGCCCCAGACACCGTCTGAGGCTGACTGATGTCTCGTAAATAACGTATCAGGGAGAGGGCTACTCAGGAGGAGGATCCCTCCAGAGGAGAGAGCGCCGAGCGGGCAGCAAGTGAGTTATTTGTTTAACATGAACGCGTTTTTGACTCACAAATGTTGACAAAGAATAATGTAATTTATGTTCGTCCCTGACATCTTTCCAGGATTTCGCCCAGCGACACAGCGACACAGCGACACAGCGCCTCAGCCACAGAGCGACAGAAGGAGAGCAAAAGAGCAGACAGATACGATCGCATGTCGACCGCATTGCAATTAGAGATATTCGCACCGATATGTACCCAGTGTCTATGCCCATCTATGGCCCTCAAACGAGGGGCGTGCTCCCAGCGAGATGACAGCACAAGTGCCGACAAATCCATTGTTGGGAGACGTCTCTCTTTTCGAGAGAGCGAGAGCGAGAGCGAGGAAGAGCTAATTCCGATCGCGTGCACACACAATTGTCCACAAAATGTACGATGTTATGTAACTTCTTGCGAAATACTCCTCGTACGTACAAGTGCACTCGCACACGGAGTGGAGATGCCGCAAACAAAGGTGCACTTGTCGCAGAAACAATCGTTCAAATTCTATTCTATTTTCGGCTCATTGTTACAGTTTCTGGGCTACAGATTCCCACCGATCTCCGGGCTCGAGCAATTAAAACGCCCACCAAAATCCATCCCACGAATTCCATCAAAGAAGTAGACGAGGGCCACAGGGACGTGGACAATTGCGTGTTCCATAAGCTGTATCCTGTATCCCCTGCACCCCTAAGGATCTAAATTGAATTGTTTCGTTTCGTTTCGTTTCGTTTTTTTTTTATTAGTTAAGCTGATTATAAATTGACAATGCAGCTGAAATGATAATGATAATGATACTCTCACTGTCGTTTCGGTCCTCAAAAGTAACTCAAAAATGTAGTCCAAAAGTGGCCCTAGAAGGGGATTACGATTACCGATCACCGATCATCGATCACCAATCACCTATTGAGGGTCATTAGAAATTATGAAAGAAGTGCGAGGAAGCAGGCAACCAGACGATAAATAAATTCCAAAGAAGTCTGAAAAGGGAGAGTTAATTTCACCCTTTGGTCAATGGCTTAATTACCCCACAAAATGTCTCAATTTAACCGCGAGGCTTTCACTTTGCCTCGAATTATTTAAATTAATTACCTTAAAAGCGGCGTCCGGCATTCATCAAAAGCGTTCTTCTTCCTTAATTATAGACTCATGAGGAGCAGCACATTTATTTAATTGCAGCGAAACCAAACAAACAAATGCAGCAAAAACCCCCACAGAAATGGGCCAACGGGCGCAGGGAAACTTTCGCGTGATCTTCGCTGCGAGGATGATGGTAATTTGGTCCATTGGGGTTCGCATGGGATCTACATACATTGGTGACAAATGAGCAAGGAAAGACCACCCCATAATCTACCAACAAAATACTTTAAATACATTTATAGACCGATGCAACAGATGTGTTTTATTGTGCATAGTCGCAGTCGGTTGATCTGCACTAAAATGTGCCTTTAAAATTATTCAGCAATAAAAATGAATATACCATGTCTGCCCTACATGCGTTTTATGGCACAAATCAAATTTTTGAGAGCTAAATAAGTGATTTATAGACATGGAGCATCCACCCATAAATGTGCAAATGTCAGCCAAAGCGCTTCTAGCGGCCCAAGAGCACAGCCCCATGCTTCTGTGTGAGAGGGAGTCTCAAGGTAATTTAAATTATGTTCACAGAGTCAGAGCACTGCGACTCGTCATATTGAAAGCTTTTATAATGAAATTTACGACATTTAATTGGCGAAGAGCCAAACAAACGCTGGCGGCACATTCCAGGAGGACCTCTGCCTAGACGACGCGTGGCATTATATACAATATCGGTATATATATTTTTATATATGAATATGTATATGGGACTTACCATTCACTGCGTGACTGAGCTAATTAGTCGACCTGCACTCGCTCTCTCTCTCTGTTGGATTCTCCCCTTCATTCCCTGCAGCGGAGAGTGGAGTGCTTTTCCCCCTTCACTGCAGCGGAGTAGAGTGTTTGTGCCCCTTTGCAGCTAGCGGACGACAGCGGAGTTCATCTCGAAATTCACTTTTGATTTCATATGCATTTCATCAAATTGCCGCTGCGCACGCGCATGCCAAAAGGCGGCACTCCAGAGCCAGAGTTTTTGGGAAGGAAGGCCGCCGATAAGAGTGGCAACTGGCGGACACTCGGACCAACGGACAGCCGGACGAGCGGAGACCTTGGTTTGATTTGAAAATGACTCGAAAAAATGAGCTGAAAAACAGCAAAAACGGGTTGCAGCCAGATCCCAATTAAATGTGGTTCAGTCCGAGTCTCCCTGGCCCCACACTCTTTAACCATATATCTCTGTACCCCTCTATCCCTGGGCTACCACATCCACATCATTCGGGGCACGGGCATCGTTGTCATTCGCCTTGCGACTTGCGGCTTGCGACTTGCGCCTTGCGGTGCACTTCAAATGGGAGACGCGCGCGTCCAGCGCCAAAATGGCAATCTTTTTGAAATTTATGATGAAAAAATGAACACTGTCGCTTTTTTGAACATTTTAATTATACACTCACTCACACACACATTGACACACACAGAGACACACATGTTGGCAGTGCAGCGTATTTTTCGGAAAAGATTTTCGGGAGATACCAAAATCCAATATAGAAACGGGACAGAAGTCGCCACCAGCCGATGCTTTTGATACACTTTCCCAGCGATGAGCTCTCAGGAATAAACATGGGAATATGTACAGAAACGTAATGGAGTCTTCGATCTAGAGTAAATGACATAAAATGGAACAAAGACTGGAAAATAAATAGGGAAAATAAAGAGCTTGCACAGAACAGGAGGAGGAGGTGTACAAGCACCTGTTAAAAATCCAAATACCTTCTGCTAGGATATGCCTGACACAGGGCAGGGCGCCCTGTCTCAACCGGTAGCCGACAGGCAGGCTGAGGCAGCTCCTGCCGCCGCCAGCGGATTGGAGTCCAGTTAGCTCCAGTTTCATCTTTAGTTTCAGTTGTCGGGGGCATTTGGCGAGTAATTAATAAATTCGCCCTGCTGCCACAGGATATTTGCATAAGAAATTATGGCAACGAAATGTTATGACCGCTCCCGTGACAGACAGCCCAAAGCTATTGGTGCGCTGCTGCTGCTCCAGTTCAGGCAAGGTCAATCTTCCCCGGCAGCGGCCCTCTGGTTTGATGCATGGAATACTCATAGGCATGGTTATGGCCGGGAGCATAATGGATTGCATAAGTCCGAGCGTAAGTTCCTGCCCTCCAGCTGTGTGGCGGCAAAGACGGAGGCAGACTGAGCGACTGCGATGGTGCCAGACATTGTGACATTGTGACATTTATGCATATAATATTCGGGCACTGGCCAAAGGCCAAGGGGACAATTGGTAAATGAGGCACGCGCAGCGTGTGGTGAATGTCCGAGAAACCGATGGGCACAAAACAAACGCATCCTTTCCAGGACAACACGCTGCACGTGGCGGCCCATAGAATGAATGCTGCAATTCCATGATCCTTGGTCTCAAAACTCCATTGTTCAATGGCCCCGGACACTGGTAATGAAAGCAGTCAACGCAAATTACATAAGGCTCTCCATTCTTGCCATTCTTTTGCCATCCGGACAGCCGGACAGGCGGACAGGCGGACAGTCGGACAGCGGGCCGAAAATTGTAAGGCGTTTGTAAGCCTCTTCAGAGGTTGCGCCCAAAAGATGTGTTTCTAATTGACCGGACCTCAGCCTGATCCTTAGGACACGCGGCAGGAGCAGTAGCCGCAGCCGTCACCAGCCCAGGGCTGCTCTTTCAAGTTGCAGCGCCTGCCCCTAGCACATTCCACCGAAGTCAGTGGGTAGTCAGTCGTAGCCCCTCAATCAAATCTCAATCTATTATGGCTCTGCGATAATGAAGCCAGAGCCGAAGTTCCGTCGAACTGCAACTGCAAATTTGCGGCCCCAGATGAAAGTAGTGCTCCCAGAAACCCAGAACAAAAACGAAACAAAAACATTTCATTTCCACTAGCCAAAGCGCCAGCTACTGAAACCTATGAAACATATTGTTCCTGAAGGATCGCCCTTCCTTTAATGCGGACTTGAGGAATTTTCTATGCAAACATCCAAGTTTGAGCGATACCCTCCATAAGAACGAGCATTTCCGCTAATCTGTGCACATTTTTTTCTCTCTACTGGAACAGTTCTTTAAACCTTCGACATCCCCTAACGGCCCAAGCCGATCCAACGTGCGTGTGAATCTATTAACGAAGCAGCCGTCCATCCCCTGCCCTACACAGAGTAGGGATTCTGTTCTCGACTGCTCCTCATCATCATCCTCATCCTGATCGCATGCGATGTGCCTGCCTCCACCTGGAATACAAAATTCAATTAAGCAAATCGAACGCATTCGAATCAATTTCGATGCAGAGCGTTTCTACGAAAAGTGGCCCTTTTAATGGCCTAGACTGTTCCTGCATCGCTGTATGCCAGGCACCTGTGGGTACCTGTACGGGGCACGGCACGGAGGCTGGTGTGAAAAATGGAAACGCTACTAAACACAAATTATAATAAAAACAGGCAAATTCCAAAGCCAGGAGACCGAAGAAGTGCCAAAAGGGTTTCAGTTTTTTGATTGTTATGCTGATGAGCTGCTGTTGATGGCATTGAGATCATGGGGATCTGGGCGTAGAGATCAATTTTGAGGCAGTCAGTCAGTCAGGGTATCGATCGGAAGTCTGTTGCTTTATTGATTTTGATGTGGGTTACTGCCAAAGATCCGATCCGATCCGATCCGATCGCATGCGATGGGCTCTCCCCCGTATTTGTATAGCTGTGAAAACCGCTAAGAAATCAACCGTTGAGCGGAGAGGTGTGGGAAGCAGCGGATAAAGATCGATGGAATTTCGATTTCCGGTTTCCGCAAAGGCTTATGCAAATATTTGGCCAAGAGCCGACAATAGTGCCGCTAGCAGAACGAATCAGTTGGGTAAACATCCTGGCCGGCCGAGCGCGAAGAGTAATCGTGGGAATCGAATCGAATTTGGACACAGTTACTGGATGGCTTACCATTTGTAATTCGAATGGGATCGTGGGGGCATTGGCAACTGTGAAACAGTGGGGCGTGCAGTGGCAGGACAATAGGCCATCGCGTAACAAGGACACCACTCGTACTCCACTTGTTCACGCTTCGAAGCGACATCAAAGGCGGCCGAATGCACCTGATCCCGATCCCGATCCCGATTCCGATCCCGATCCCGATCCCGCCACTAAAAGGTGCTAAATGGGGCGTACTAATGAGATCAGAGCGCGCGAGACAATGCCCCAGGCGAAATAGGACTCAACGCACCGATTAGAAAGCGGTTTATGACAAATACAACAAACGATCCTCAATCACTGATCGCCGAAAAGAAAGGCGATCGATCGAACAATGGCCCCGGTAAATTGTACAATAATTGGTCGCATTCAGCGGCCGCAGGATAACTGCATGCTGTCATTATCCTTGCGCAAGGATCGTTAAATGCGTTCGATTGGATAATCATGAATAATGACTTTATTATTAATGGAGCGATAGAATGGAGAGTGAAAGCGGTGACTTATGAACTCAACTGAAGGGCTCCGAAACCCAAAGCAACCCAAAGTCAAAGATCAGAAAGTGTTGCCTGGGAGCCGAATACGAGTGGTGGTATGTGTGGCATGCCAGCAGTGTGTAGCTTACCTCCCGAGCTCAGCTCCACCGTGTTTGATCGAACATTAAGCACTGCCACTCGAGCCGCTCACTTGTCACTCCGGCCACTCAACGATTGCTTCAGTCGGCTTCAACTTGTCAGTAAGCGGCTCTGCCCAGGATTAGTGTCGATCAATTGGCATCTCCGTAGGCTTTCCCCCATTCCTGGGCACATGGTCATGGACATGTACACCACCCAGACGCAAGACGAGAGACACGCACTGGGAGAGAGAGTGACAGAGAGAGAGAGAGAGAGAGAGAGAGCGAGAGTGTTGCAATCTGTGATGTACGCTGGGAAAAAATTAATTCTACCTGCTGCAGGGGAAGCTGTGCTGAAGCTTTGACCACCTTGAAAAACGAAAGTAAATACTAGCGAGGCAGGTAGCCCAAGGGAATTATTCTAATAATTACAACAACGTAAGTACAGCAAACGAAAACGCGCGCTTGCTCTTTCGCTGCGCACTCTCGCATGTAAGCGCAATCTATTTATAGATTTGCGCTCTCTCAAACTTGGGCGATCGCTTGCACATGGTAATAACAAATTTACACGCACACACACACACACACACACACACATGTGTATGCCTATTCTCTATGGCCTGTGGCTTCTATTCGAAGTTCGAACTTCGCTCTCGCTGCAACTTTTGCATGTACTTTGTGACGACTGTTTTCAGCGCTCTCTGACAGGGTGATTTTGTACATGCCCACTCCACACCCTCCTGTTCGGCGCACCATGCGCTGAGCTACCACTCATTTATTCTTAGTTTCGTTGTTTTTTTTTTGTTTCCTTTTTTTGCCAAGTCAGCAAGGTGCGAGAACATTTAACGCCTCTCCTCCACCGATTGAAGGTTTCAGGTGGAATTTTCGCGTTAATTGGACGAGTGCGGGTCGCGTCGGCGGCAGGATTCGTTAGCACATTTGCGGTTGGGCACAGGATAACAAGGATATGGCAGGCTGGCAACGGGCAACTGGCAACTGGCAACTGGCGGCGTCGTCGCCATCGGTCGGCGGTTTACAAAGGCAAACTCGCGGCACTTGTTAGCCCAGCCTCTGAACCTGGACGAGCTCTTGGAATTTGAAAATGCAACATAATTGCGCTGATTATGAGGCCGGCAACAGGCAACATTCAACAAGCAACTGGCAACTGGCAACTGGCAACTGGCAGTGGTCGGGGGCACCATAAATGCCATTAACAAGCCAACTTAGCCGCTGCGACGGCCTTCCGAGAACCAAGATCCTCTCGTACCCCTTTCGCGATGTCAGGGAGAAAGTGAAACGTGTCTTGGCTCGGCCATCGGCATCGCCTCGCCTTCGCCGCGGGGCGTGCCCACATTGGAAATTGTTTACAAAACGTTGGGCCCACAAACATACATACATTCGATACATATATCGAATGTGCGTAGCTCTATCTGTACCCCAAATCCCACCATTTCGTACTATCTGCAGTCCGGATCTGATCAATCTTTTTTTGTTTTTTGTGGGTTTTGGTGGGCGTGCGAGTATTTTTATTGTGATTTGATTGGGGGGACTTTCTCCAAATAGAGCAATAAATTCTTAAGTGTTGACATTGATTTAGTTTTGGGGGCGTAAACTTCGCCTAGTCTGAGGATACAATTTATGATTTAATTATTGTTTTGGTCGGAGACAAGTCTCGGCACCCGCTGAGCGTTAAACGCTCTCTAATGGTCAGCAACATCATCAAAGCGGCCTGCAAGAACCCCAGAGAGCTGCAGGGCCCCAGAGCGAAACAGCCACAGAACCAGAAACAGAAACCGTCAGAGTGGCAGGCCTGGAGGCAAAGACTCGGCCCAAGTCCAGCGGATGCATAAATCGATATGAAAATCACCAATTATCTTATGCAATGCCACAAGCACACACAGAGAGAGAGAGAGAGAGAGAGAGAGCGAGAGAGAGCGAGGGAGGAGGCAAAGCACGGCACAACCACAGATATTGACAACTTGTCGCGGAACGGAATAAAACGAAATGGATGGAATCGGTGCGGTGCGGTACGGTGCGGTGCTGCGGCTATGCAGTTCGAATGAAATCAAGCGGCGCATGATGATATACAATAATCGGGCAGCAGCAGCAGCAGCAGCAGCGATCAGAACATTGCGCTAAACGAGCAACTTACCAGAAGAGAAACGAGTTTAAATCTCTGGATCTTCGACTAAAAGATCGTACTCGACCCATGGTTGCTCTATCTTGAGCAGAAATAAATCCGATTTCAAGGGGTGGAACATCGAGAAGGCCCCCGCAGCGGTTCAAAAGTGTTTCGCTTGAGTCATTTGTTTTCTCATCAAAATAAAGTACATCTTTCAGTACTCATATTTGAAATTTCTCTACTTTTGAAACCCTAAATATACTCCGCATCTATTCTAAGTTCCCCTGTTCCTAAGCTCCTTCTAATCACAACCCACACTTCCCAGCTAAACTTTCTTCATGCACACTTCCTCTCAAGTCAAAGGTACACCACCTTGCGGAAAGGGGCAACTTCGATCCGCTTTGGCGCTGGAAATGATGCAAATGCTGAAGGCAGAACGATAACCGGCGATGAGGCAAGAGATGTCCAAGCAGACGACAACATCCAAGACAACACAACGACGACGACGACTACGATGAGGCTGCCAAAAGCCCGTTAGTGCGGAGGAGAACGATGATGATGATACTTGGGACAGGACAGGACAGCATTGGACAGGGCTCAGATCGGATTGGATCTGGTCTGGTCTGGGATCTGCGGCAACAAAATGCGTTCATTTCCCTCTCAACTCAAATATACAATGATATAATAAATTGAATGACATTCATAAATAAACAATATATGCCTCTCCCAGCTCTCCTCTGCTCTGCTCTGCAGATGGAACATTCCCTTCTGCTCCCTGCCCAACTCTTGGCCCCGCTCTGTCTCTCTGTCTCCCTTGCCATACGTGTGTAACTCTGTCTCTTTCTGATTGTCTCCAATGGGGAAGCGTAATGAAGACATTAAAACATCTTCGTGTTGCCTACCCCTTCGGTTTTTTTTTTTCCTTTTTCGCACAGTTGCAAATTGTGGGAGCCTTGGTGTTGGGATGGGAAAAAGAAAGGGTCCCTCACTGTGCTGGCATTCTGTACATGCAAAAACAACAACTCCAACATCATTATCAATAATAACACCAACAAGTGCGCCCACCCAAATGAGTTCCCCCCGGCCCAAAGGAGAGAGGGAGATTCCCAATCCAGGGGATCGCATCGCATCGATCCCAACCGGTAGCCGACTTCGGATGGGGTAATCCAGTTTGCTGCTGCCGCTGCCGCTGCCGCACGAAGACGATGATGATGATTGGGTAGTAGAAGAACAACCAACATATCCATGCTCCCAACTTGGGACCCTGGACTGATGTCTCATTTAACTAAGCAGCGGGACACCCAACAACAACAAAAACAACGGCAATGAGAAACAAAAAACAACACAAGTTTTTGGCCCAAAATGCAATCATAATAAATGCGCTGCCTGGGTGGTGACGACACAGAATACATCCTCCAGAAGGCAAGCAAAACGGGAGCGAGAGCCAGAACACATCCGAAGAACATGCAATCCCAATCCCCCAATCCATTTGACTACATGGAGGCCCCGGCATTAACATATATCTGTCTGAGCCAAGGCATTGCAGGATCATTGCATGATCATCATCATCGTCGTCGGTGGAGTGGAGTGGAGTGGAGTGGCAGCTCAGTGGATCGCTTGATGAACTTAATTGACAACTTTTTTGTCAGCGCTCAGTGTGTGCGGATTATGATTGCTTTTATGTTAAATACGAAAAAAGAAACAGGCAGACAGACAGCAGTACGAAGAGCCGAAATGGCAGATACCCTTGGCTGGGACACTACATAAAGTGCCCTGTTAGTGTATCCTCACTGGGGACTCCAACAACCTGACTCAGTGTTCGTTTGTGGCCCTCAACTTTGTTAGTTTAAATATTGTGCAGACCCCCACACATCCGAGACATCCGAGTTCTTCCGAGCCATTGAAGCGCATCAATTTGATTGATTTGATGCAGACGACGAACACGACTTTGGTTGGGATGAGGACACAGAATCGGACTGCGACTCGGTCTCTGGCTGATGAATGCAAAAGAAATGAGCAAAAAGTGATCTGCAGTCTATCCCTGACGGCGGGGGATGGGATGCCATTATAAACCTTTCCTAATATGTTAACAGAACTGAGCGACTTTTCTGGCTAATCAGCGGCTGACACGCCCACACGGGACACTGGGCTTGAGCCGCAAAATCGGATGTGGATCAACACTCCGTTGTCCTGATTGTCCTGGTTGTCCTCCTGGCTGTTCCTTATGCTGTTCGGTGGGTGAGAAAGTCAAATCCCAGATGTTGACAAACCCCGAGGCCCGAGACAATTCGTAACCCAATTTGGCTCAATTGAAGTCGGTAACTAGATCAGCAGAGATCTGGACAGAGCTGCAGAGAGGCCACGCGATAGATCATCGACCGCACTGTCCAGGCTCTGGCCTGGTCTAAACCGCTTTGCACGCCTCCGACAGGGCAACAACGAGAGGCTGGATGAATCCTAATTGGCCTTTGACAAAAGTAAAACAAAGAAAGAAAGAAACATAAAGAGGACCTAAGACGATTGGCACGGCATCCGCCCACGGGACCAGGTTGGCCCAGCGGCAACCGATTCTGATGGCTTTCGAGTGGGCCCAAAACCACAAACAATGCCCAATGCCCCGGAATGACCCAGACCCACGAGCGGACAATGGCCAGAACAAAGCCGCATGTGTGTGCATGTGACAATTGTCCGTGCGGCACGCATCATGCATCACCCATCCACAAAACTCGCACACACTCCACAGGTCCCACATGGACATCAGGTCCTCGGCTCTCGGTTCTCGGTCCTCGGTCCTCAGTCCTCACGCCCCGAGGCTGACCAGCTGGACATGGATGGTGGACAGCTCCTGGAATTCGCTTGGCCAAAACATAAATGTAAAACAAAAGTGTAATTATGCGACTGACTTTGTGTCTCTGCTGGTCCCCGGGCCTGCCCAAAAAGTGGGCGTTGCACAGTAGTCGCCGACTGCCAACGCCAGTGAAAGCCGCCGCCGTTGTCAGCATTAGCACGATACAGTGCCCACAGTGGCACAAATATATTTTATGCGACTTACGAATACAACTAAACAAATTTTAGACATTACAAAGCATGGATCAAGAGGATCACAGAACCATCCCAATACATGGACATAAAGTTACATAAAAGAGAAAGAGCTATTACAAGTTGTTGATATAAATGTTGCATTCCTGAATTTAGCTGATTAAGTGTAGAAGAATAAAGAAATGAAACTAAAATTTCAGAACGAAAATCATTCGACTTTATCTAGGCAGAATATCCCATGATTCTCTCTGAGCACTTGCCTGCAAAAATAGAATAAATAACAACTATTTTTGGATCTAAGGTGACTTATTTATTCCTGATTTAACCAGAAATTGCTGGCTCACTGTGCAACGTGGCTTCGTGAAGCCGCGTGATGAATGTGCATGGGGCACAGAGAGCTGCAAAAATCCAAAATCACATTAAAAACAAAAATTATGCATTTTTCTCACGCTGAGTCCGTGTCTTCATCTTCATCTCGTATGTTCAACTGTCGCTCGCAGCCAAAGTGCAATTAAACAAAATTCACGAATCTTTCAATGGAGAGCAGCCGCAGCTCCGGCAGCAGCCACACGAATCTGAGAACTGGAGAGTTCTCTGGGGGTTTTGGGACAGAACAATTTGCAGAATTATTTAATTGTTGGAGCGAACGACTTAATTATTTTGGCAGCCAGCCCAAAATCAGCCCAAAATCAGCCCAGAACGTCACAGAATGGCCTCTGGGCAATGGCTAACTGCAGGCGTCCCATCCGGGCCCATCAGTCCTCAAAGGGGAAGGACCCCTCGCGGGTTCTTAGAGTTATTGGACTTGCACACATGGGTGCAAGATTGCAGATTCTCGGGGTCTCTGGGTTCCGTTTGTGACTTTGGACTCCAGGCTGACTTTTGCCGCTGCTGATGTTGATTCGGATTCTGTTGATCGTTGTGTTCCTGTGATCCTGTGATCCTGTGATCTTGTGGCCAGGTTTTAGGTTACACACAAACGCACACATGAGCGTTTTTGTAAACTGTTTTGCATGCAAACAAATTCCAAAACATATCCTGCAGCCGTCGGCAAATGACCTCTCCCCTCTCCCCTCTCCCCTCTGGCCACAATGCAAAGAAAAACCTCACGAAAAACCTCCGATCATTGTGTTTTTCTTTCGCCAGCCCCTGAATACGTTTTCCCGGGAAGCGAGGTTTTGAAATTTCGCCGACAACAGAGAGCACCCGAAATGGAAACAGAAATAGAAATAGAAACAACGAGAACAACGAGATCGTAATGAAAATCTCACGCCTAAGAGCAATGTTTAAGCCGCATTTAGTTGCGGCTAAGCCACCGAGCAACGATCTCCGATCTTCCGGGCGTAATCTTAGCGGCAATCTCCAAGGAAATTTGCATCATTTGCGGCTGGCGTAATGCAAATCCCATACAGAACATGGATCAGCAGCCAGACCACCACCAAGCCGCCAAGCAGCCAGTCTACCAGACCACCAAACACATAAACACATAAAAATAGTCGCTGCAATTATGACAAATGAAATTACACTGAGCGAAAAAGAAAACAGTGGAACAAGCGGGCTTTAAAGTAGTTGTTGTGGAGACCACAAAAGATGGTGTAACTGTAGCGTTTGAATCGAAATATTGAGATTATTTAGGGATGAACCTGCCCAAAAGATAACCACTAGATCAGGCACTTTTCTAGTGGAAACTACGACAAATTCAACCAGTTATGATACAGGCCTAGAGATAGCCACCTTTCGTCGCACCTTCTCTCGGCTGGAGAGTCATAAAAAGTGGTCGTCCATGGGGAGGCTCCATCACCTGGCGGCTGCTCGTGTTCCTGCTCTACTCAACGCAGTCTTTAATCGCTGGCTGGCAGCAACATTGTTGCCTATCCCTAACCCTAACCCTAACCCTCTACCCCTTACCCCTTACCGCGTACCCCTTCTTACACTTCTTGTTGTTTCCTTCCTGTTGACGACACAGATCCATAATCGGGGGCAAGCTGCAAATGTCGTTGCACATGTCGGGGGCGTTCTTGTCAACTGGCATTTTGTGACGATTTTGATTTTGATTCTCGATTCCCGATTCCCGTTTGCCAACTTCGATTCTTATGTCATGGCAAGGTGCAAGATGCACACAGTGTGTCTGTGTGTGTGTGTGTGTGTACGATGGGGTTAGCGACTGTTGGGTCTCATATTTGCCTGGAGAAGGAGGAGGATCGTGCGTGCCAGGACTGCCGCTGCACTCTGATTCCAATCCAATTCCCGGGTCTATCCCTTTATGCACCGGGACAGCTGATATTGCCCAAGTGTAAATTAATATTTTCTTCATGTCCTTTTCCCTGTCTGGCTGTGTGTGTGTGTGTGTGTGTGTGTGTGTTTGGGCGCGTTTCTTATCACTTGAGACGAGGCGCACGCGTTGCACATTGGCACGTCTTCCTGCCTACCCCAGACAACAGACACGATCCTCCTCCTCCTACTCCTTCTCCTGCTGCTGCTGCTGCTGCTGCTGCATTTGCAGCTTGTCTATGACGCGTGTGTGTCCTCCCGGTGCTCCAAAATGAATATTGTTTGTTTGTTTGTTTGCCTATCCTTTGCCACAGACCAGACGAGACCGGGCCAGGCCAGGCCAAACTGATGTTTGCACAGCTTTCAGTTGTGACACTCGCTCCGAGCATTTACATATTGATTTGAAGTGGTCGAGTCGGACTCAGGACTCCCTGAGGTTTTTAGGGTTACCAATGGGGCTGATTTACCGATATTTGCAACAAAAATTAATGAAAGGATCGGCCCAACACTCGTGCGAGTATGCAATCAATCGCTGATGGATAAGCTTTCCTCAGTTTTTGATTAATTTGATCGTTGATAGGCTACATCGAATAACCAGTCGATAAACAAATGTTTTCCTTAAACAAAGTCAGCAAAGATCGTCCAGTTTGCTGCTTAAATTACCATACATGATCCGGGGGGAGGAAATGAATGGTTGGCAAGATCTTCTATTAGGCCAAGACCGCCAGCGATCATCTGCTGCTAGAACTAGATATGCAGAGAGAGGTGAGGCAGAGGGAGGGCGGGATATCACTAATGGATGTCGCTGATGAACTGCAATCTGCATTGATCGATCGGACCCAAGGCAGTGCCACAGAAACAGCCACAGCCACAGCCCAANNNNGTTACCGTGTTGCAGCCTGTTATTATGTGCAATGCTGGCGACCTTGATCGTGCCACACTTGATTAATATTTTGTTGAAATGATGATGCTTTTGTTTCTTTTGCACAGACCGCAACCGGCACTGGGAGCATTTTCATATTGCAAATTGATAATAATTCATTTAAATTAATAATTTCATAATTGAGTATGAAAGAACGGGCCCAGAACGGGCAATGGCCATATCCAGAACCAACCGCAGACACAGACCCAGACCAATTACAGACTAATCAAACAAGCCTGACAACAATTGCCATTCAATGGAGGAGAAGCGGGCGCCTAATTGCCCTGAGCGATGTGTCCTTGCGCTTGACAAATTCCAATGGGTCCAGAGTCCAGCCAGAGTCTAGAAGGCCTAGAGACAGCCTAGCGGCAGACTAGCTAAGGCCCGACTAAACCGACAAAAGCCACAAGAAATGCTTTTGTTCTCCACCGCAGCTGGGTGGGACCGACAAGTGTTTAATCGTTGCTAATTATACCAACTAGATGGACCCGACTGAGGATCGCTTAAGGTTTTGCTAGTGCAGAGTCTGCTGGCCTGCTGGCCTGCCTGCCTGCCTGCCTGCGCGTGTCAATGTCAGTGGAGCAGCAGTTGGAGTCGTGGAATGTCAAGCGTCAATTTAATTATGCGAACAATACAAATTGCGGTGCACAAAAAGGGAAATGATTATGTCGCCGGCCGTCGTCGTCTTGTGGCATGGCCAACAAATTGCAGTTGGCGACCATGCAGTCAGCCATCCAGTCAGTGCCTCAACTGTTTTGGGATCTCTGTCCCGGCTAATGGTCTGATAAGGGGCTGCACCGGCAATAATAACAGGCCCCAAGAAGACGTTCTACAGAGAATAAATCAACAGTTGGCGGCGAGACAAATTAACACATAAATTCTAGCAAAAAGGGAGGAGTGACAGATCAGAGTCACCGTCCCCGTGCCCGTGCCCGATCCAGAGCTAAGCACGATCGAAACTATGGCTATCCAATTAATAATATGCGAGTAACTGGCACGATGACAACCTCAGATACACGTAATGCATGGCGCATTACATACTCAATGTTGTAGCTCCGATCAAGATGAGTTTTTTTTCTTTCTTCTCTTTCTGTAGCGTCGTCGCGCTGCATCGCGTTGTTGCAGCGATCATTGATCATCGTCCGACCGATCCCGTAGTGGAAGTGCAAGTGCAAGTGCTCGATGGCATCGGCGGCGTCTGCTTTGGCGGCAAGTTGCCCAGTATTCCACTGTCCCTCGCATCCATGGTCTCTGCTCTTCCGCCCAGCACCAGCACCAGCACCAGCCCCAGCACCAGCGTCGCAATCACGATCAGCCTGCTGCCAAGATCAGAGTTATCCCCCCACCCGCCTACCCCTCTGGGACCCTCCTCTATGCGTCTGAATGTGATTCGAAAATTTCATTTTAATTAAATTGTTGAATGCGCCGTCGCAGTGCCAAAGTTGCCATTTAGTTTGGGGCTTAACATCAGATGATCCTCTCTCCCCCTCCGTCACCCTGTCTCTTGCTGATCTTCACTTATTTGGGTGTTACTTTGCCGGTCCGCTTCGCGATAAAATCAATGCAACGGTTTATTACGAGGCATGCCGCAAAACGCGAAACATTTTGCTCTTCAAATTACATTTTAATGAGCTGTGAAAAAATATTTGCACCAGCCGCAATGTGCCAAGATGTTGGAATGGATTTTTCATGATGGATACTCTGCCAACAGTTGTTCGTATTTTCATGTAAAATGCGGCAATGAGTCCTTGGAGAGTGAACACTTGAAGAGTGTTCTCTTCTGTGCTGACAGGATCTTCTTCGTGTTTTTTTGTTTGTTTTTGCGGAAGCCCTTTCTTGGGGTTCACATTATTGTGTAGCACCTTCTGCAAGGGTATTTCAGTTTCGATTTTGTTTCCATTTTCAATTATTTTTGCTGGGGATTGGCTTCAGAGATTTTGACTGCTATTAAGTGGAAGCAAATTACTGGAACTTCAGCTGTGGCTGTGGTCGGGGTTGGAGCTGGTGGCTGGTGGCTGGTGGCTGCTGGCTGGTGGCTCAGTGTGAGTATGTTCATGATGGGTTAATGAGAGTTGGCTTTTAACAGCAGAGTCCTTACACCTGACGAAGGCATCTCTCCCACAAAGAGTAAGCAAGAACCTGTAGATGTGTGGAGGATGGTGGATGTCATGCAAATGAAACTATCATCGAAGGATCATCAAAGGATATCGCTGGCAAGCACAACAAAGGGCTGGTCCCATCAAAGTCTCGTTGGTGCACACAAATTTCCAGCCACAATGCAAGCAGACAATGCCACAAACATGGAACGTCTCTCGAATGTGGCACTTGGCGTGATTGACTTATCAAAAGGAGCCCAAAAGGAGCCAGTAGTTGGAGCTGGGGCTGGGGCTGGGGCTGGTGCTGTTGCTGGGGCTGGGGCTGGAGTCGCACTGGTAGTCTGGACTGCGCAATGAAGTGTTGACAAGTGGCAAGCAAAAGGAATGTGTGCCGTGGCTGAATCAATGAGCCAAGTGATGACAGCTCCAGGAGAAGGGAGCTGATTGTGTGTGAACAGTTGGATGGCGGATGGGGCATGGAGTTTCGTTGCATGAATGAATGAGCGAGCTTGCATGGGCAGCAGGACACGATGGGCGATGGACGATGGACGATGGACAGGCGACGTGTTGCATGCAACGCAAACAGCACAGCTCCATATGGAGCTGGGACTCCTCTGAATTATGCGCACGCATTGTGCGCACGTCATGACAGCCGAACGCAACCAGAAGCAGCCAAAAGAGGCAGTGGCAGTGGCAGTGGCAGGGACAGAGGCAAGGACAGGGGACAGAGACTTGAGGCAGCTACCAAAGTTGCAGTGGCAACAGGCAGCAGGCAGGAGGCGGCACTTGTGCAACGCTTCACAGTTTCGGATGAAATTTACAACAAGTGCAAGAGGCTGAAAATGCTAAGGAGACACGGGACATGGACATGGACATCGACATGGAGATGGAGCTGGAGCTGGAGCTGCAGTTTGAGTTTGGGGAATGGAGACTCTCTGAGCTGGCGATGGTGATGGAGTTGTAGTTGTAGTTGGAGAACTGCAGTTGGAAATGGAGTTGGAGTTGGAGTTGGAGACGTTGTCGCTTGGGTGATTTATGATGTGCTTCACAGCGCCTGCCTGTTGCTCGGTTCGACATCAAGTGAAATGGCATTGATCGCTCCAAAGCGCTGTTGTGACAGGGCGATGCGGTCGGTCCCAGGAGCGGGAGATGAAGAGCCGAGAGCTGAGAGCTGAGCCCTGGGAGCTGAGACCTGGAAGCTTTCCTTTGCAGACGCACTGCCGTTTTCTTAATTAAAATGTAAAGCGCAGTCATGTAAAGCTCTTCGAAGCTAAATAAAAAACTGAGCTGCACTGAACGGAACGAAACGGAACGAAACGGCATTGCAATTACATAACTCAATCAATTTGTAAGCATCGTAAGCTTCGCTTAACCCAGAGAGATGCTATGAGCGAACGGTACGTGTCGGGAGTGTAATGACAATAATTTAAAATAATATATAAAAATATAATAATTTAAATAATTATCTTTAGGATAAATTATAAGTGGATTAAATATACATTCTTTAGAAATATTCCAAAAGACTTTGAAGTCAAAAACTCTCAGTGGAATCTTTTTTCTAAGGCAAGGGGAAACGATTTCAAAAACGTTTCTTGCGATGATGAATGCACTGCTATGATGTGGTGAAACTTTCTGCACTTCTTTTATTCTTCTTTCTTTCTTTACCTCCTCAACGGAGGCGAAGTCCAAAAACGTTTCTTGCTTCTCTGCTGCTGCGGCAGCCGAGCAATTGTTCCCTAGGAAATACGAAGTTGTTTCTCTGCCGCTGCGGCTGTTCTCTGTGCATAGGCCGAAGCCACACGCAGCTTTTACGCTGTGCGTGTGCCGACTGCGCTGCCCGAGACCTTTTTCTATGCGACGCTGTCGGCCGCTGTGCAATGGCCATGAGAGAATATAAAAGGGGTAGAGGTAAAAACGACCTGCCCCACAGTTGAATTCATTTCATTCGCTTTGCAGCTACAACTTCTCCTCAACGCCTCAATGGTAACTTTGTAGACCGAGCCTATAGCTATAGCTGTGAAACGCACTGTATGGCTGAACATGAAATCTTTTTGGCAATCACTTAATCTCTGAGCCGTAGCAACAGCAACAACGACAAGCAAAACAGATCGCTTTTAAATGATTTCGACTGCCGACGACGACGACGACGACGCGACGGCGATAAACGAATTTATTGCAACAACGCACACAATAATTGGATCGAGCAGAGGATCTCTGGACAGGAGATCGCCAGATCGTCAGAGATCATCAGATGGCCCCGATCGACCAATCGACCCGATCGGATCCTTAAATTTTATTATTGCCTCTTCGTTGGTGTGCTCCCGCTGCTGATGTTCCTGCTTCTGGTGCTTCTGATGTTGGTCCCATTGTTTCACTACACGACAACAGAGCCATAACAATAAGCGAACCGATTGAAATTAAGTTGCTCCACGTTGGCCACACACCACAGAAAACGAGCGAGACAGAGAGAGAGAGAGAGAGAGAGACAGAGACAGAGACAGAGAGAGAGAGAGACCCAGTGCCAGCTCCAATTCTTGAACTCCAATTTCAAGCCTCCTTCTGACTTCTGGCGTGTAATATATCACGTTCTTTATTAGCGACAAGCTGAANAGACAAAAGATCCAGCTCCCCCTCATCTCATTCCCAGCTCGATGGCCGTTTTAATCGATTAAATTCAGTTCAGCGATCTGCCAATGATCATCCCCCCCCCCCCCCCACCCACCAACCAACCCATCGATCGGTGTTTCGTAAATTAGTGCCCAGTCAGAGATATTGTCAAATGTTGGGCCGGAGAGAGACTCTCGCATATGGAGCAACAGAGTACACAGGGAGTACTGGGAGCCACAGATAGCTGCTAGGCTGGATCGTAAAAAATGGCAACAACATAATCACGATCGCTGGCCCGATCGACGATCGATCGATCGCCTATCGCGACATTGCCGCCGCTGCCTATTAAGAATAAGTAAGATCGATACAGTCGTGGCATTACGGACTGTTTGATACCTCAAGCCCTAGAAAGGGTATTCAAGTTTTGCAGCCTCACAGACTATTACTATGCTCGAAAGGTTGCACCGAAATTACTTCATTCAATGTGGACTCCACAGCTGTACTCGAGATACCCTGGGAATCTGAATTCTCCTCTCTTTACTCTCTTTCGTGGGATCCCACCAAGATGATCAATAACGAATGAGTTGCCCAGAGAGTCGCAGGGTATCATGAGGAGGCAAATATATAATGAAACCCATAAACTGACACTCGCTGAGGGATGGGTTGGATCGTGGCCGGAGAGCGCCGAGAGCCATGATCAAAGTCATCATGATCAGCGACGACAAGCGGTGCATATAAAATTCATCAAAACGTTATTAAAATGTTGGCAAAAGGCAAGAGTTGTAAATTTTAAATACAAATACACACAGCCCTCGAACGTATGTAGATTGGAGGCGCGATGGAGCGATGGAGCGAAGGAGCGATGGATCGATCGAGGATCGATAATCTGTGTGTGTTGCCGGCAACAGGCACACGTTTTTTGTGGCTGTTGCCTGGCCCTGGCATACTTTTGCTAACGCTAATTTAAACGACGATCGCCGACATTTCGCCGGAATAAGCCCCGCCGCATAATTTGCATATCAGCTTAATGTAAGCGCAGGATCTGCACTTTGTAAGCCAGTGTCTTATCGCGTCGGCGATCATGTCATGACGACAAAACTGCATAAATGCTGCTCTCAGTCGGCGATGGGATGTCCCATGGGTTCGGTATGGCTCTCTGGAGGACAGCCCTCTCCCTCTCCCTCTCCCAGTCCCTCTGCCTGCACTGCGCACAGTTTTATCTTGTCGCTGGTGCCTGGTTGCTCTGTCGCTGGTTTAATGAATGCCACAGGCTGACACTTTAATTTTCAATTACAACAAATTGCCTATAATGTCTATCCTTATCGCCCCCAGAGAGCATAAGTGTGTGTGTGTGTGTGTGTGTCTCAGTGAGTGAAGGCTTTGAAAAATGCTGCCTAATTGCGATCAGTGCGATCTAATGACAGCTTACACTTCGAGTAATCTTCGAAAATCGGTGGCAGACGCAGAAGCAGGAGCAGGAGCAGGAGCACTCTGACCGTCTCTTATCAAAATCTGAGCAATCTGAAATCAATTCATCAAAATCAAAAGTTACAATTGATTTTGGTGGCTCGCAAACGCTCTTTGCGTTCTTCTCTTGTCCGTTGCGCAGGATCCATAAATAAATGTAGATCATTCTGCGTGTGCAGCATATCCGGTCGGTCCATCGGCTGCCCTGCCTCATCAAATGTGCAAAAACGTAGCAGAAGCCTCTTCTCTTCTTAACCGAATGATCGGGCGATCCAGTGATCCAGCGATCCAGCGGTCCAGCGGTTCAGCTATCGAGCGTGCCCTATAATAATGAAATGGCACAGGGAAGAAACTCGAATCCCAGATCGCTCCATCCCCCCACGATCGCTGTGTCTCTGCCAGTGATCGATGTGGCAATAATTTTTAAATAAATGATCGTTGCCTGTAAATGGTCGCCTCGTTCGGGAAGTGGTCCAGGTCCAGACACAGACACAGAGCCAGACCTCCTCGCTCAGGGTCTGCACTGTAACTTCCCCATCCCTATGATGGGGCAGGGATCTCCGCGGGGCAGAGAGCCAACTGTTTTGTAGGTGTTGTCATTAGGTTGCCGGTTAAGTAATTTGCCATGTACAGAACCAAAAACCATTAAGCCCGGCTCCTCCATCCGCCAGCAGACATCCTACGATGCATCCACTGCTGCCAATGCGGATGCGATGCACCAACAAACAAATAAGTAATAAAGGAACAACTTTTTCACACCTCCACTCTGTCCAAGAGAGCCAGTCGAAATCGCAGCTCAGCTCCCTTCCCCCTTCCAGACAGCACTCAGAGGCCCGCGGCGCTACCGATTCCGAGCTGAAATCCAGCCCCAAACCTCCAGTTCCAAAGAACAGACCGGACCAGAACAGACCAGAACAGAATCACAACTCAACACCAACGCCTCCGCACTCGAGTGGTGTCGAGTGGGGCATGCGTGACCCGTCGACGACTTAATCCAATTTAGGTATATAAATTATGGCCACGAATATACAAATAACAAATCGCTTTATTAACCAACGCAAACATTTATCGCAAAAAGTATAAATATTTGTTATTGCATTAGGCAATCCCTCTTCCATTCCCCTCTCTCTCTCTCTCTCTCTCTCTCTCTGCAGCCAATCTCGCATCCCAGCGTTACTTTAGCCACAGAATGAAGCAAGCACGAGGTTGGCTCTGTGGCATGGAGGAAAGTTTCACTCTTCGCGGTATAGTGATGACAATCTGCTGAGCAGAAAGAGCCCAGACCCCAGGCCGCGGGGAACGGGACTCGCCGCCACTTCTACTGCAGACCCATTGGTGAATCGGACAGAACCCCAAGAGGAAGCCGCTCTTTATATAGTGAAACCAGACCAACAGAAAGATGGAACTTTGCTCAATTGTAGACAAAGAAAACTGTTTTAAGCCCTGCAAAACTCTATTAAGTAGTACACCTCGAAAGGCATTCAAATGTTGTTTCTGTTGCAGTAAATTTCCTATTGGCTTTGAAGGCAAAATGCGTGGCAAACACCTTAATTATATATGCAAGAACCGCAATGGCAATGGCAATGGCAATGGCAGATATACATATCACCACAACGAGGACCAAACAAACGAGAGTCCATCCACACACGCAAACCAACTGGACCCGGGCCATGGCCCTGGGATCCATGGAGCAAGTTGATCAGTGTGCAGCCCAAACTTCGAGTATCCCTAATCAGAAACAATTTGAAGGCAGTCCCCGGCTGACCATGGGCTGACCATGGGATCAGACCCATAAAGATTGGGAGACTGACTGTGCGAAGGTGTTGAAAGTTTCTTACATGCTCGACAAGCGGGCCGCGGGCATGCGTTGTGTCTGTCTGAGTGTCTCTCTGCCTGACTCCATTCTAGAGGCTTCTCCTGGCTGAGTAATTCTTTTGCATATATTTTATGCAATTTTATTGGTGAAAATTGCAAGAAATTCATTCCGCCTGCCCCTGCCACTGCCCCAGTCCCTGTCTTCTGGTTGCATTGTGGCGACGAGACGTGGTGAGGAGTGAGTGGGTGATTGGCTGGCCTGGACGATTGATTGATGGCCACAGCTAAAGCCTCAGAGTGGATCCAAGTATCGAATGATCGGGCATCACATTAAAACCCTTTTGCCATGTCAACTTCGTTTTGGGCATTGCGTCAACGAGCGTAACGTTTTAATTTCTCGGCAATCAAACGCACCAGACACCCAGAGATCATCATCAGCGGGTCGGGTCCATCGATGGGGACCACGTCCAGACAGTGGCTCAAGTTTTTTGCTGCTGCCGATCCAGACACTGAAGTAAATCACCCGAGCTTTGACATCTTGTGACAAAAGTACGTTCCCGATCCGTTCCGTTCGGTTCTGGTTGGTTGGGTTTGGTGTTTGCTCTTTGAGGAGGACTCTCTCTCTCTCTCTCTCTCTCTCTCTCTCTGTGGCTTTGGTGCGCAGCGTTTTTATGGGTTTGCTTTAAAATTTATAATGTGTGGTCGTTGAATAATTTGAAGCCACCTAAATTGGCGCATGTCTAGATTTAATGGTTTAATTGGCCCGGACAGCCCCAGTCCCGGTCCCAGTCCCAGTCCCATCGAGGATGCAGGATCGCTGGATCGGCGCATCGCGGACTCGGGATGGAGGGTCGGTTTGCTTCTGGTTAATGAAGCTGCAGTTGTCTTCTTGAATATTGAGTTTCAGTTTCAGTTTCAGAGTTTGAGGCTGGCCCATAAAAGTGCGTTTGCTGTTGGAGTCCTAGAGTTGCGGACACATTTGCAAGGATTTGCAGAGAGAGAGAGAGAGCAAAACAGATCAGAACGGAACAGAACAGAACAGAAAGCAGGCGCGGGTTCCAAGGTCAAGTCAAAAGGTGCTCCTGATGAGTGATGATCCATTAACTTGGCGCCAGGATCAGGGCCAGAGTTCGCTCGGGCTCGCTCGAGGCAATTTCCATTTTGGTAGGCGTGAAATTCATAGAAATTAGCTTGCGCTCGGAATTGGGCTTGGCCGCAGGACCATCACGGGCCGCGCCCTGTCCTGCCTTGCATTTACCAAGGGAGAGAGCATGAATGGGTAAGGGTAAAGGCAAAGGAAAAGGCAGCAGGGACTTTTGCCATGTCTGAGGTGCAAATTGGTTCGCACCTTTTTGCTCTGGCTCTTTTTCTGTTGTTGTTTTAGTTTTGCAGTTGGCAATATTTGGAAATCGATCTTGGGCCCAGGCCCAGGCCCAGGCCCAAGTCCTCGATGCTGGGACCTGTTAGGCGGGTGATTAATGAGTTTTTAAGAGGCTCACTTGGCACTTCTCGGCGCAAAACTTTAATTGGAACATGCTGCTGCGTAAATCAGCTTAAAATTGCCACTAATAGGATGGTCTCAATGGTCTCTCTGCACAGAATCTCCAGTGTCCGCAGTCCAGTGTCCAATGTCCAGTGGTTGTCCCATGTGGCTCTGTTCACACCTCTGGAGACGTTCGAAGAGGGATTAGCAAAAATTAGACGCTCCATAGACACCCATTTGACTCTAATTCGCATCCTGATTTCGATACTGATTGATGATTTGTTGGCCATATTCATGGATAGGCTAGACGGGCAAATGAGGTTCCTTGGCCCTGGCTTCCGTCTCTCCTGTCTCCTGGTCAGCGGGCTACTCCCATACACTATATCTGGCCGATCGCATGCCATTCGCTTCATTAAAAATCAATAAACGGCTGCCGCTCTCAACGAAAAAAAGCAACAACAAAAAAACACCAAAAAATAAAACAGAAAAACAGACAAACGGGTTCGGTTTCGTCTTTGGGTTCAATAAAAGGCGCAAAAACTTGAACAAAACTTGTGGTTCGGTTCGGATCGTAATGGGAATTGGCTTGGACTTGGACTTGGACTTGGACCTGGACCTGGACTTGGACTTGGGGATGGAGGAGATCATCTACATACTAGCATACGGCAGCAGACATTGTTACAAAATTTTATGCGTTTTTAAAATTAAACGTTATATGCACTAATCCCGAACTAAACTGCGATTTACGGTCATCCTAGGGGAGGGGTTGTGCCGCATCCACAGCGAATCGAAGCACGAAAAATTGATTAAAATTTAATGAGGCCCAACAGTGTACGCCATAAACATGCCCAGCCAAATGGCTTCATTTGCATCCGATCGAATTGGATCGCATCGGATCGCAGTGAAGGTGCGGTGCAGAATGGCATAGGCAGGGTGAAGGAATTTACATCTACTTCATGACTAGCGAATGGATATGTTCTGAAGTATTAATTGAATATTCATAGTCAGAGTTTGGGGCACTTTTACGCTCACGTAACGCTCCCTTCCCCAATCCCTAGAGCTCTCTGAGCTCTGTTTTCTTGTTTTCAATTCCACGCTCCAAAACACTTTTCATTTCGAAAATGGCGCACGCCACACTCTCTCTTCCTCGTCCTCTCTTCGTCATCTTTTCTTTCACCATCTCTATCGCTCGCTGACTTGTGTGTGTGTTTGTGTGTGTGTTGACCCCAAAGAAATACACAGAAGAGCAGATGTTTTCATGTTGACCGCATCTAATGGTGCGTGCTACTGCCGTTTGGCAGTCTCTTCTGAGCCCATCATCGTCATCATCATCATCATGATCATCAGGTTCGACCGCAGAGCGACGAGAAATGAAATACAGAATCGAAACGAATGTATTGGTACAAAACACACTCCTCTGCGGGTAATGATAGTCATCAGCGGTCCCGCGACTACTCGTACGCCGTCGCCGCCAGCGCCTGGAGCCCGAACTCCTCCACCAAACACGCACAGAGATTCAGCAACGAACTTGATATACCCTTAATATATATAATTCGAAGAATATGATTTGTAAGCAGACTTTTCGCAATGTGTAAAGCTGCAATGAATGCTGAATTTGCTGCAAAACGTTAAGAATGGAGTCTAGAGAAATGGCGCAGCTTACAGTGGGTTCGATGGTAATTAAAGCACCAACAAACGCTACGACAAAGTGCATTCATCCCACCGGTTAGGAAATACCCCACAAAGAAGAGCCAAACCCGAAAGAATCAGAAATGCCTCCCCTCGTTTGATTTGTCCTGACGATGATCTGAACTTTTGGTCTGTGCAAAGTTCAATGCGCCGTCTCGGTATCAGGCATCGCGCAGCGGGCATCTTGGGCTGCCGTCTCTGACTGTTTTCCGACTTATTGGGCTCCCCTATTTGCTGGAGTAGATACTAAAATGCATCTCGAGCCCTGCCTGACAGCAACCCCTAGCAAATGATTGCTGCTGCTTTAGTGTGTTCCAGGCGCTGTCTGTGTTTCTGTTTCTGTTTCTGTTTGTGTTTCATTTTTCAGCTGCAGCAGGGCTGCAGAGAAAGGTAGACGCTGTCTAAGCCCGAGCCCGTGCCGGTGTGGCAGTGTGCTCAGGTCCCTCTCCACCACTCCACCACTCTCGATCCCGATTCGGTCGCGTAAATACACCTGCCACGCGTCGCCATGGCCCAATCCATTGCAACTGCACCGTTGGAGAGTCGCGGAGAGCAGGCAAGCGAGTCCTGGACATACTCCTGCTCCTGCGCCTGCGCCTGCTCCTGCATTTAATTAAAATATTAACTACGAAAATGAGCGAGGGAAGTAGGAAGCAACAACTAAACTACGCTTCGTTGCCCCGGACAACCCGCGGCACGTGGAGGGAAGGAGCTCTCACACCCTCTCACTGTCTCTCTCTCTGTAGCTCCTGCAGGTCCTGGCTGCTGCCCAGGCAACGGGAACTCGTTTCAATGAACATTCAACACTCAGTTTTGATGCCCTTGCTGTGGGTATTCCACTATGCAATGATATAGAGCAACTTTTATTCCTGATCAATGATCCCCATGGTCCCAAAATGTTCCAAATCCAAGAGCTATCATGGTGATAGCTTCAATTTAACCCACAAAACTCCATTGAGTTGTGGAGATTGGCAGTTTTAGTTTCCATTTGCAATTGTTTAGAGAGTATCAAATGATTCGGTCAACAGCCCGCGGATAGCCTTCATTTCTTGTTTGCATTTCCAGTTTCGAGGAAAAACGAAGGCGCACGTTCCCTCAGAAACGTTGTGTGCCGCTCCTGAGCCTGAGCTTGGACTTGGACTGCCCCTTGGCCAGGATATGGCCTGTCGCCCTGTCCTGCTTGCACGCAATTAACGCACGCGCCCTGCCCCAGCCCCTGCCCCTGCCCCGTCCCAGTCTCCTCGTCTACCAGCTCCTGTTGCCACTTTCCCGTTTCCCGTTTCGCGGAGCCCGGAACTATGCTTCATATCAAAGTAATTATGCATTTAAATCTTCCAAGCGTTGCAGTCCCCGCGAAAGGATATAAACAAATGGGCGAGGGGGTAGAGCTCGAGAGCTGCCGGAGGGAGGAAGTTGTTTACTGGTTGTCGAGGCAACAAAATTGAATGGAAGAAGTTGCAGGTTACAGCCTACAATGGCAGGACTTGGCTTGGTTCCGGCTTCGATCACAGCGATCTTTAGCTCTCGAAAGCAAAGGGATCATTTTGAACGACTGAGCATCAGAGGGATCTTCTTAATCGAGTTGCGATTTTCCTTTTGATTATTTGAATATTCAGATACCAGGAATCATAGCAGAATCAGTGTTGATAGAAGGATATTGTCAGCACCGCCTCCTTGGGATAAGCTCCAAGGCTATCTTCGCCTGAACAGGTTCGATCTTCATTGAACTCTCGTCTTCATCTCCCACAGATCTTTAATATCTTCAAATATCTTTGCTTTGCCAGGAGGGCAGGCAAAGAATTACATTGCACATGCTTATGTGAGTCCAGTAGGCAGGTAGGTTTTGGGCTAGGGATAGGAATAGGAATAGGACTGGAGGCGATACGGTCGCGGATAATGATCAGCATTTTGAGGCAGCTCAATAACGGCACGAGGCTCTCTCTCACATGGATTTGCATGTGAGAGCTTGGCGAGGAGTGTGCATTGACTTTTCGACTGTTCAATGGATCACAGAAAGAGGATACTCGAGACGAACCTATCGGTCTGGCTGATCAGAAGTACCGCCTGAAGCAGAGGCAGAGACTCGTATCAGATCGCCTGCGGTAGCTGCGATATCCGACTATCAATCATTGCGCAAATGCATTCCACTTCAAATTCGTATCCTTGCGCACAATAGATCATCCAGTGGCACAAAGGCCGCAGGACTTCAACCTATTCTGGACATTTCACCAGCATTTCCAATGCATTTTCCTGCAGCACTCGGCCCCCCTCCCCGGCATCAGAAGAAGAATGCGTTTTGGCTGTGCCAAAAATTTGAATAGAAAGGGAGCGGAACGATGCGAATGCCACAAAATATGCGACACTCGAACAATGCACGTGTTAATGATGCCAAAATAATGGAACCCAAAGCCGTTGACTGGAGATCCTGCCATCCAGTCATCCAGCCTGCTATCCTGCTATCCTGCCGGCGATTCCCCAGCATTACTATGCAAAAAAAAAAAAAAGAAAGAAATGGAAGGAAAAACTGCATGAAATTCTAAACAAAATGCAGCATGCAAAAATAGTAATGGAAATTGTCAAAGGATGCAGCCACATAAAGTACACAGAGAAGCGCCGTCGCCTGGTCATGGTTGAAAAGGTTTCGGTTTATGGTTTCGGTTTTTGGTTTCGGTTTTTGGATTTTTGCAAATGGAAATGAAGCTGCTGCTGCTGCTGGCGTAGCCACAGCCGCCGATGATGATGAGGGAAAACTCTATGCCGCCAACAATGGGAACGAGTTGAAGAGTGGAAACAATATGGAATCGAATCCCGACTTACACCTGGTCTCTGGGGATCTCTGCGGATCCGCTGATTGCTTCGATCGATTGATGATCGCACGAGACAGGGAGACAGACAGCGAGAAAGAGAGAGAGAGAGAGAGAGAGAGAGCGAGCGGGAAAGTAAGAGTGGAAGAGGAGGAAGCTGGCACGATGACGTTTGGCCAAAATGACCAAACGGAAGTGGCAGTTTTTGGCATCACCATCATCACGATCCACGCACATAATGATGTTGGAAGCTGGAGACAATTGCCGTGGTCCGTCGGGATGTGTTCAGAGTGAAGAACTTGTGATCCTTTTGATCATTTAATTAGAGGAATATGTGAAATTGTTCGAACACCTTCCGAGGCCTGACTCTGCATAGCTAATAAGGCAGCATCCTATAGGCGACACGCGCATGCCGCATCGTTCTGCTTTGGTGAGTGGAGCTCTGTGGCAGAGTCGTTGCTGGAACTGACGGCGCTAATGAATAGGGGCGTGCGTGAGCTGCACATGAAATGTGTGCTGGCGGATCGCGACTTTTGCTAAGTTAATTAACACGGAAATCAAATTGCTGGCATGCCAAAATGCTCCTGGGGGACAGCACTCAATGGCTAGCAGCACGGCTGGCAGCAGTCGAGTGGTTTTGCAGTGGAGTGAAACTGCCGCCCTGCCGCCCTGCAGCCCTGAGTGGGAGGGAACATGGAGTGTGAGAGCGCCAGGCACGAATGAGTGGAAGCAGGCAGCCCTGAGTGAAATCTCAAACCAAGCAGAGTGCCCGAGTGGGAACAGTTTGTGTAAGATTGAGAGAGTCGCCTTATCGCTGATTGTGCGAAGAGACAGACAGAGAGAGAGAGAGAGAGAGCGTGCGCTCACTACCTGTAGCTTACGCACTGGCCAAGCCCGAGCACAGCCGAAGCCACCCGACAGCACATCGGCAAAAGGCAGGCCCAATCTCATATGCCTAGGAAAGTGTTCTGCCGCAGCGCTGCGCGGATCGCTGCTCTACCTGCCGACAGGTAAGCGCTCCGAAGAGAGAGAGAGAGTGGCAAGAGCACGCGTTCGCTGGCTCGCTCTTGAGCCCGCTTCCGTGTGGAAGGGTACATAAAGTGAGGGTTTAGGACGAAGGGACTCATTCTTGTCACTCATGTCAAACGATCAAGTTCCACTGCAGGAAAACAGACACAGAAGAACCGAAGACAAACCCAGAACCAGTGCACAGTGCAGAAGTATTTATTTTTTTAATTGTTGCTCAGCGATCCAGCATTTCGCTTCTCACGTGCGTGTGTGTGCAAAAGAGTAAAGAAACACAAAAACCGAAGGCACCGAGCGGACAGAGATGTCAAGCGTGGTGTACTCCAGCAGCAAGATGCAGCAGTCCCAGCATATTCCGGTGGCAGTGCCCGAGATGTTTCCCACGACGATCAGCGGCGCCGCCAAGGTGTTCCGCTACCAGCACATAATGCCGGCACCCAATCCCGGCCAGGAGCTGCTGCCCAGCGGCGGCAGCTCCATGCCCATCAAGACGCGCAAGTACACGCCGCGTGGCATGGCTCTGGAGCGATCTTCGGCCTCGTCCTCATCCTCCTCATCGTCGTCCTCCTCCTCCTCGTCGATGATGGGGGCTGGCGCACCGTACAACGTGGACCAGTCGCAGTCTGTGCAGCGGCGCAACGCCCGAGAGCGCAACCGCGTGAAGCAGGTGAACAACAGCTTCGCCCGTCTGCGCCAGCACATTCCCCAGTCGATCATCGCTGACCTGACCAAAGGAGGTGGCCGGGGGCCGCACAAGAAGATCTCCAAAGTGGACACTCTGCGCATTGCCGTAGAATACATCCGCCGGCTGCAGGACCTCGTCGACGACCTCAACGGCGGTGCGCCCGCCAGCTCCAGTGCCGCCGCCAGTGCCGTCGTCAGCCAGCTGCAGCTCTGCCTGGACGAGGAGACCTGCAGCAACAGCTCCAGCAGCTCCGGCAGCAGCAGCCATGGCAGCCACCACCTCTACTACAGCAGCTCCCTTGCAACAGCCGCAGCAGCAGCAGCAGCAGCAGCTACAACGACGACGACTCCAACTCCAACTCCGCTGCAGCAACAGCAGCAGCTACAGCGGCAGCAGTTTCCCCATCAGCAGCCATTGACTGCCATCTCGCTGAACAGCAACCTGGCCGGCGTGGGTGCAGTGGCTGGTGGTGGTGGTGGAAGCGTTCCTGGGCAGACGACGGCCTGCCACTCGCCCACCTCCTCCTTCAACTCGAGCATGTCCTTCGACTCGGGCACCTATGAGGCGGCGCCGCAGCAGCTGTCGGCACCGCACATGGAGCTGGACATGGAACTGGAGCCGGAGGCGCATGCCGCCCAGCTGCAGCTCAAGTTCGAGCCATACGAGCACTTCCAGCTGGACGAGGAGGACTGCACACCCGACGACGAGGAGATCCTCGACTACATCTCCATGTGGCAGGAGCAGTGATCCTCGCATCCGCTTCAATCTGCTTCCCCTTCCTGCATCCCGTTCTCATCTAGTCAATGATTGAGTTGAACCAAGTGCCTCAAATTGTAAATAGACTCATTTTTTTTTATAGAATTATCACACACTCCATTTTTTTTTTTTGCACATAGTCTAAGATGATCTATTTTTTTGTTAGCCTAAGAAACCCACGAGAAACCAGTATGAAAAAACTCCTATATATTAAACAAAATATAAATATAAACCATACACATTATGAAGCATGTTCTTATTTTCTTTTTGTTGGTCAAGAGCCAAAAGTAAATGTTAATTGTTGCTAACGAAGTAATAAAGACGGAAATCGAGCATAATCGAAAGACTGTGGAATGCTTTTGGGGGGGGGGGGGGGAACAATATCGATCCAGAACCGATCTTTGGAGCATTATAATGAAGGTTCTCGAATCTGCAGTCATGCGGGTAGCACTTGCACATTAATTGCCACCAAGATGATGCTGCTGGAGTGGATCGAATCGAATCGGAGAGTCGGTGGAATCAGTGCTGCTGCTGCTGCTGCTGGTAGCAGGTGATGGGCTGCAGGATGTTGCTGCGGGTCCCGTGTTTATGGCCACTAATGCGGATTGCTGTGCATAATTTTTATGCCACGTCTTCGACCATAAACCGTTAATACTAATCCCAAATACGGGCTCAGCGACTCGACTCGGCTCGGGGGATTAGTCTTTGCCCGGGATCATAGAGAGAGAGAGAGAGAGAGAGAGCGGAGCGAGGGCAACCCTTTCCCCAGGTTGACTTGGCCCCTAATCAACCGACACAACCCACCCAACAGGTAGAGAGCCTTCGAGGGAAAAGCCTGCCCTAGGCTGGAGAAATTCAAATTGCGCTGGTGAAAAGCGCAGGTAGGATCGGGAGTTGCTCTGCGATACGTGTGGCACGTGCTAGGAGAGAGAGAGAGAGACGGAGAAACGCTATCGCTGGAGCGTCGGCCAACTTCTTATCGCTGTTTACTGCAAACAGTTTGGCTATGCTAATTCAATTGAATTCAAATCGAGAGGCGAATCCGAAACTAAGCGCAACGGAAATGGGCGGGCCACAGTCATCATTCAGAAAAGAGAGCAAGGCCGAGAACGGCAGTTCCGGGGAAGACGACAAACAGAGCCAATATAGATTTGCATAGGGCCAGTACTACGGAAAATGTTATCCGATATCAGCATGAGATTTCTTAAGCGAAAGAGAATGACCCGAGGAACACTCAGAAGTTAAGTAAAACAAGCTAATTGTTGTGCATTTGGCACATTGTTTTCATGCCTCATAAATACTGAGACTATCTTGTGGAGGTCTTGGATAAAACAAAGGTTTATCCTATTTTTAAATCAATTGTTTGGCTGCAAAGATATTAATTTTCCATGGAACATTGTTGGTGTAGGTTTTCCAATTTCGAAAATGGTCCTGTTTGAACGCTGAACTTTTTCCATTTTCTACGAATTCAAATTTTGTTTTAATATAAAAACCAAAATCTCTGGCCGGCTGTAAGCCCTTCCTTTTGGCATTGCTCTGCTCTGACTTGTCCCTTTGTTTCGCTTTGTTTGTGCCACAAATTGATGGCTTTATAATGTAGTTCTTCCACGGAGAGTGCATTGAAGGCCACACCACTTTCCATTTCAAAAAGAAAGCCTTTCTCGGGGTATAAAATCCAAATCCTTGGCTCTGGCTCCCACGCACCAAGACGTCAGTTCGCTGAGAACAAAACCCATGGGCCAGACAATAAATCACTTTGCATTACAAAAAAGGAGAATGCGGCTCAAACTATATTTTGACACATTAAAGAGCAGCCAGAACAATGGAGACTCCTCGAGCGCATTGTCCTAGTCCCGGGTGCTCCAAGGAGCTGAATAGAGCTCAACCGAGGAGTGAGGATCTGGATCTGGATCTCTGTCAACGCTGACACTTGACAACTCAATGCGATTGTTCCTGCACAGCCGCGCTGCCCTTCTGCTGAGAATGGGGCCACAATAGTAGGCAAGGATTATACAAAATATCAAATCCATGATATATTCGAGAGTAAGGAGAGCGCCGGAAGAACTTTCACCTTTTTCACCCAGCATCGCATGCCTTCCGAGCCTAGGCCAGCCTAGACCAGCCCGAGCATTCCCGATTCCCTCTGTATTTTGTCATACGACGGAGGCAGCTGCTTTCGTTTTTCAATTTTCTGGCGGAGCTGAAGGGTGCCCAAAAAATGAATTAAAGATCATGTTTAATAGATTTCTTGGCGCGCCACTTGGCGTGGCAACATTGTGCCGGTTGCAGACAAAACGCGCCGCCGCCAACGCGTCGCATCAATCAGGGGCACCGAAAATGTGAGTATTTCAAGCAAATTATAGGCTAAGGATGTGGCCAAGACGGGGCTCATGTCCGAGGGACCGGGCTCTGTCTCATTTTCAGATTGATGGAGTTTGCGCGGGTGAGCGGTGCAGAGTGGAGAGTGGAGAGTGGAGTCCAGACTTCAGCTCATAATTTACCTCTTTAAGAAGTTGTTACTTGAAACATTTATTTTTACACCTAAGGCGTGATCCAAAGCCCTCGATAGCCCCACACAACAAAACCCAAAGTAAGCCCAGCCCAAGCCTTATAAAGAACGAGGCAATCAAAACAGGAACGTTCCGCTCGTTCTCGATTTATTTGAATTTCAATAAGGCACAGGGCGCTTTGCTCTAAAGGGAACGGAGTGGAGTGGAGTCTGCTCTCTGGGGTTTATTATCCTGTTATTGTGTGTATTGGGTCGGCATTTTCGGCTTTCATCTTGGCGCACGCAAACGCACTCCACCGATTGGGGGCGTTATTAATTAGCGTTATGAATTATTGATGCACAAGCCCCTCCGGTGGCATGGGAGGCACACACCATACACCACACACTACACACTACACAAACCCCCCCAGCCGTGCAACGAGTCTGTGAGGAGGAATCAATGAATACATTCGATCGATTCTGTTCATCTCTAAACTATCCGATGGGCAGCATATTTTGAGTTGATATCTTCATTTTTTGGTTAGTTGGTTCGTTGGCTTGCTGCTTGCTGGAAGGATGCATAAATCGCATCTACCAGAGACACACATCATCCAGGGAACGCTCCACGAAATATGTTCCAATTAGCAGAGGGCCAAATGTGACAAGCTGCTGCTCAGACGCGGACGAGGACGAGGCACAGTGCCAGTGCCACAATCTCAGTATGGCATATCTGCACTGAGCTGCTCTGCGGATGCTGCCAGGCAAAAGTTATTCGAGTTGTCATATTAGGTTGTGATAAATGTAGTTACATACCAAATGTGATAACTCTCGGCGAGATGTCTCTGAGCCGCTCTGATTTGTTTGGGCACTGGCTGCTGGACTCTGAGCCCTGGCTTTGCCTCTAGACCTCTTGGGCTTAGGTAGGCGCCGCCGACGCTGCCATTCCTGCCCCTTGATGATGATCCGCGACACTGTCACATTTGTCCGGCGATCATTCAAAACGTTTTTATGACGCTTGGGAAATTCCTAGGGCCCGCACTGGACATTTTCTCTGCCTCGTTAAAGCGTTCTGACCCTGACTTTATGGCTCTGGCCTGCGCTAAGAGGCCAGTCAAGAGATTCCACCTGCCGTAGGACCCAGGAGGCTGGTGGATTGCCAAAACGGATTACCTGTGGAAAATAAAACTAATAAGCGCTCGCTGACAATTGGGAAACTCTAGGGAAAGTTCACGATTTCCCATGCGGCCGAAAGGATATTTAATACTCACTGCATGAAGATTAAGAATATTCATTTGAAGTTCATTTAGCACTCTGCCACAGCATCTCCTTGGTCCTCCACTTTAGCTTAGACTGGAACTCTCAATTGTAGGATTGCATCCTCCTCTAAAATTCCGCCACTAATGCCGAGCATGTAATTTATTTATTTATTTGTTTAGCTTAGCGCCTGTGGACCACCAGCATTGTCCTCCAATTAAGTGCTCGAGCTATGATAATCTCCTACCGCCCCTCTGCCACTCCTAATCCTGTCAGAGCGTGCTGCACCAACAATGCCACATTGCCACTGGGCGTGCCCCAGTTGGCACTAGACAAGTCCCAGCAGTTCCATTAATTGCCCGACACTTGAGATTGCCAGGCAGCAGCCATGAGCAATAGGAAGAGCAACACCTTGAAGCAAATTCGATTCCAAAAAACATGCACAGCCATGACAACACAATCTTCGGGGACACAACACTTCACTCCATGCCTCGTGCATTTGTATCTGTATCTGCATCTGGAGCTGTGTGTTTTGCACAGATCTCACATTGAAATTCCGCCACACGTACGTAGCAGCCAGCCAAAGTCTGAGATCTTCTTTGATGGATTATATGGATTTTGCCCATAAAGTTGATGCCGCGCCGCCAAGCCAAACAATTAGTGCGACGATCCCGAGCGAGCGGCAAATAGGTTTGAAGTATGCTCCACTGCTACACTGAACAAAAAGAAATGCTGCATTTCAATTCAATTAGAATATTGCCCAAAACATTATCATCAAGCTAAGCTAAAACGCTCAGAATTTCAATGGAATTCGAGATTAGTTTAGCTAAAACTTAAATTCTCAAATAAGTCTGGAAAATCCTCCTAAGAAAAAACTCAACTTTCTCAACTTATTGTTTGCAATCGCAATAGTTTCATCATCACTTTTTACAGCATATTGATATATATTTTCAATTCGTTTCCATGCAGTAAATTCCTTCTTCTATTTTACAAGAAAATGTACTAAAAATCGCATCTTATCCCAACAACTTTTCCTGCATTTCTGTGACATATTCTTGACCACTTTTTTGGCAGTGTACTCCGCTTTGCAGCTCCCTTTGTGCCCCATCAATCTCTGCGGTGGCGTTGGCGGCGTTGGAGACTCACTCGACTTTGTCAAACACTCTCCTTGGGGATAGCCTTCCTTTATTTTATTTGCATAAAGAGCGCTAAAGCCAAAACAAAAACCGCCAGACGCATCTGCGGCAGCAGCAGTCGCGGTACAGATACACGGTGCATTGGTGGCAGGAGATGGCAGCGGGGGCATGGATTGTTGCCCCAAAGGGCCTAAATGGGCGGACAGAGCTGAACTGATCGATCGCTTGTTTCTGTTGTTGTTTCTGTTGTTGTTGTTGTTGTTGTTTTAGTTGCAACAGCAGCTTTTGGCTTTCGGGTCAGCTGCCCATAAATCATGATCTGTAATTACCCGTTGGCGCAGGATGCGGCATCCAGCATAAGCCACGCGCACCACCACAAAAGAATCGCCTCAGACCCCCAAATCCCAGATCCACAGATGCCCAGACCACGGCTGGAGTTCAAGAGTTTATCGAGTCAAGGATTGGTTTTGGGATTTGGTTAAAGGATTGCGCCATGACATGACCAAACACAATTCTCTTTCTTCATTGTCTGCGGCGGATTGTTCCTCTGCAAACACATGTATTTGTTTTGATATCCATGCAGGGGACAGGGGCGTCATCCACTGCGGTGACAGCACATCCTTTGATCCCTGATCTCCTGACAGAAAACCCCTTGAAAAATATCCCAGCGGCAACCAGCCGATGGCGTCACTCTCCAGCGATCTCCCTCTCCCTCTGAGTGCGAGCCTATTGTGCGACCGGCGCAAATATTTAGATACATAGATACACATGTATCTGGCAGAGAGAGATGCTGGCACTGGATAAACAAATGTGCGCCAGTTCCACGAACCAAACTCTCCACTCACTCTCGGTGGAAACCGCAACAAAAACCTCAATATTGAATCGTTCGACCAAATGAAATGCAGGCAGGAGGCACTCACTCTTCAGCCTCACGCGGCTGCAGCTACCAGCTCCCAGCTCCCAGCATTGGCTCCGAGTAAAAGAATTTACTCTGCCAAAGAGTTGCCACAGTTCCACTGCTCGCAGCTTTATTACAGATTTTGGTACAGCATTTCCAGTTCGTTGAGCGAAAATTGATTCGGTTTCCTTTCCTGTTTCTTGGCCGCTGTCTTGCCCACTTCCCGTTTTCCCGTGCATAAAAAGGGAGACGGAGACTGGCAGGTTTTTGTCAAATATCAGGTGCAACAGCCTCATACACAACGTCTCTGACAGCGTGAACCTGTGAGCCCCCAGCACCCGTGCCGTTGAGGCGTGCGAACAAAAAGTTTCATTCATAAATGCAGCAAAAATTGCAGTTTGCAGTTGGCTGTTTTGGGGCATATGGGAGCTGAGAGTACAAGGCAAAATGTCTGCCCAAAAAATGCATATCGTATGAGTTTTGTATTGAGGCAACCGAACAAGCATCTCCCACAGCGCAACGGATGCGTGCGGCATTCAGCTACCGTGGCAAGGCCCAACTGCACTGCAAATTAATTTCACATTTGCATCGGGCATCGGGCATCGGTGTAAATATTTGGACTAGCCATGAAATCCATGGCCAGATCTCATTCTTTTGCCGTTACTGTGTCTCTTTCTGTTTTGCTTCCCTTTTAGTTCTGGTGGCAAGGTCAAGTTCTATTCTGTTGCACATCTGGATGGTCGGGTGTGCTCTGCTGTGCTGTGCTGGCCAGCTGGTTAGCTGTTTCAGTGCCAGATTCGTTGCACAGTAGCCAACACGGTGCCACCGACGGCTACTGTGCACCGGTGCATATTTTTCTAGCTCATAGCTCCTAGCTCCTAGCTCCTGGTCAGGGCCGTGGCTAATCTTGTGAGGAGAATCAGAATGGCCAAAGCCAGTGCCAATTGCCGAACAATGAAAGGCGTCCCAAATGGCATGTGCCCCTGCATCAAGGCTCAAGGCTCAAGGCTCAAGGCTCAAGTTTCGCAACCGGATCGATATTTGATCCACCCCGACATTCACTACCGACTTGTTCGCCTTTTAATTCGCAATGTTCTCCTTTTATTCCTGGCTAATGGCCATGATCAAAAGGTAATTGAAATCAGGCTCAATTCGCTGGCCACCCAAAAACGTAATTGCACCATAATTTTGATCCCATTTTAATGACTTTATTTACCCAAAAAGGCTCTGCCAGCTGCCGCTGCTGCTGCTGCTGCTGCTGCTGGAGGATCGGAGATCTGCTGGACCATGGATCATCTTCTCTCGGGTGCGTGCCGCTGAATGCAACAATTGAAATTGTTGCCCCCCACTGATTGCAAATTGCATTTTAATCAGCTCTATTGTGTATAATTAAAATGTGTTTAGCGCATTTCCTGTGCGGTCCCAGAGCTAGCATTGGGCCCTCCACATGACTCCACTCCTCTCCACTCCATTCCACTTCGAAATGAAGTTATCAACACTTTACCACAAATTTTCCATCTCGTTTTGCATTTTATTTTGTATGGCAGCATCGGCTAATTGGCCACCAGTCCAGTTGCATGTCCAAGGCAGCAACGCGTGTCCACTGGCCGATCAACGAGGGACTGAATGGCATTTAAATAGCCGCAGAGCACGCAAATAGGGAGCGATGTGCTGCCCAGGTGAAAGCAATCGAAAGCATAAGGCCAATTAAAAGCAGAGGATGCCCGAGGGATCACGGATTAGCCGTTCAAAAAAATTCACCCAAAGAGGGGGCCAAACCTTAAAGAAGTTTTCATTGCAAAAGCAAACAATTAGAGTTGGAGAAACTTTAAAGAAATTGTCTACCAATAACTAAAATACTAACTTAAGTAAAGGCAACCACTGCGGAACTTTAAGTACTTATTTTTTGTGTCATTTTCAAATGTCGACAGACCGCTCTGATGGCGCGTCCATTTCTATTGTGGACATTGATCATTAGGCCACATAAATGGCAATTAAAACCAGCGACACGTTCCGGCACTTTGGCTCTAAGTGAGAGCCCAAATACGAGTGTATTTTAGAGTGGTGGCAGGGAGGGGCTGGACCAAACAAAACAATGCCCCGCGCAGAAAGGGAGCGGGGGAAGGACCTATCATGGACGCTGGAGATTCCAGGGCCCAGATACACGGAGACGGTGTAAATTTCCACAAACTGCGATGACCAAACACAAAACACACACACACACACACACACACACAGGCCAGCATCAAGAGCCCAAAAGACGAGGGAAGAAATTATGAAATTATTAAAACTACAAAACCCCGGAGTCCAAGTCGTCCTTATACTCGTCGTCGTCCTTTTCCCTCACGATGATGCGCGCAGATAAAGCAAATGGAAAAATGGAAAAATGGGAAAATAATAATAAAAAGAAGAAGTAAAGTAACAAATACCAAGAGCTATTAACGACCGCAGGATCGTAGCTCGAGGGGAAAATGCCTCGTCATGGGGTAGATTTTTCCCTTTGGCATCTCTATTTTCGATATTCGATGTTCTATTGATATTTCTATTTAGAACTGGAACCGCGTTAAATAAGTCATAAATTTCATTGACTTTATCCTTGAAGTCTATCAATTTTTCATATTTAACGCCATTGTCCTCCACCTGATGGGGCGCGCTGTCCTTTAATCCTTTTGCAGCTCGCATCGAAGTTGGAGTTGGAGTTGGAGTTGGACCTTGGAATCATGCGGGATCCGCTCTGCCCGGTTGCGTTGTAATTGTCAAATTTCGATGGAATTAAGTCACATAAATCGTGTTGACTTAGGACCCAACAAAAAACAAAAAATAAAAAACGAAGATACTTATCGCTGGAGTGCTCCTGCTCCTCTCTATCTGGCTCTGCTGTGTGGTCTCCCGAAGTTTTTGGGGATAAGTGCGAGTAAGTACAAAGATTGTGTCCCACTGCCAATCGGCTTACTTGCGACGAGTCTTCGGACCCTCTCGATGGGACAACACCTGATCCTCAGCTTACTTGGGAATTGTCGCGACGGTGGGTTCTTCTCCTTCTCCTTCTCCTCCTACTCACCATCATCAGCAGATGTCTGACTGCTCTTTCAATGCTGTACGCATAGTTCGCAGATTGGTTGAGATTGGCCTTGAATCGGAGTACACATTTCACACAAGCAAAGGGACAACATCGTTTCAAATGCCACTGTGGAAATTATTGTAGAAATTAGCTAATAATTTCATCGCTCGCGTAGCTCTTGCCATGAATAAAAACGATTATGTTACCCCCTCCTATTTTCTTTTTCTGCCCTCTCCTAAATCTTTTAGTAGTTTTTTCTATGATTTCTAACACATTTGCTCGTAATGTGCAGAGCCAATTCCTGCTTCTCTGCCTTGCCAACACTGAGCTAGCATCTCTGATGCTCCGTATTCACTCCCTCTCTGCTACCCTCCCCCTTAATGGCCGACTGCGTTTTGCCCTAGAGGCCAGTCAAGGGGTAATATGGTTCAACACCAATTTAGACACTTCATGCATCTTGTTAGCCGCAGAAAGAGCACA